>NW_018164520.1:20750-25634 GCF_001263595.1 Phalaenopsis equestris | reverse complement strand
ATATATATATATATTAAATAAAAACCTGATTTACTCGCGCGCGGCGACGTAACAAAATAGGTGTCCTCTCTAGGCAAAACTGACGTTCCGGTTGCACCAGCGCAGTTCTTTTTGTCATCCGGGGTCACTCGGACGACGTCGTCGACAATCGGGTCAGAAACGCGTCAAAATTCAAATTCCACAAAATTTCGACCCGCGATCGATCATTTCAAAAGGTTTATTCGAGCCTTCGACGCGTAACATTACAAGCGATGCGAAATGAGGCGATCGGACGCGCTGACTCTCCGAATTGCGAAATTTGTGCGCGCGGGAGTGCGAATTGTGCAAAAAGCCACCCTAAGACTCAGGAAGGTCCTATAGGGATCCCTTTTGGGTTTCCTCATGTTGGTTTCACTCTTCTAAATGCTAGAAGTCGATACCACACACTTGGAACCACAAAAGAGTACAGAAGCGAGTTGAATTTCTAAAATGAGGCGGGTCAAATTTCTAAGGTTCTAAGATAGTCGAAGGGAGATCCCTAAGGCTAGATCCTAAACCCTAAGAGGAAGACTAGACCTCACTAAAAATGAGGTCAACACTTGGTTCGAAAAATTTACAAAGGTAGCCGTGGATCATGATTTCACTCATGTTCAATCGGACCACACCCTAATCTTTTGACACTCCTCTAAAGGCCAGGTAGCTATCCTTATTGTTTATGTTGATATTATTCTTACAAGTAATGATCTCCGCACATTGGAGTCATTAAAAGACATCATTGTTTCATTCTTCGAGATGAAGGATTTGGGATCTCTCCGGTTCTTCTTAGACATAGAAGTGGCTCGGTCCTCTCAGGAAATTTTTCTATCTCAGTGCAGATATGTGATTGATTTCCTAGAATAGAACCTTCTTTTGTGCTAACATGTTGCTTTAATGAATCCTAATGAAAAATTATTTGATATTCTAATGTTTTACTTGTCAACAAAACTCATTATCAACGTCTTGTGAGAAAACTCATCTATTTGATTCATACTCATCCTGATATATGTCACGCACTTGGAATAGTGAGTCAATTCATGCATGACCCCTACGAGCACCACCTTCAAGCTGCCCACGTGATTCTCCACTACTTAAAAAGTACACCAGACTCATTTTTTGTTCTTTTCCCGCCACACCTCTTGGTCTATTATTGTTTATACAGATGCTGATTGAGCCGAATCAGTTCATGATTAGCATGCCAACTCGGGGTATTGTTTATTTGTATAAAGCAATCTTATCACATGAAAAAACAAAAAATAGTATGTGCTTGCCCGAAGTAGTGCTGAAGCAGAATTCTGATCCGTATTTAGGAATCTGTGAAACACTCTGGCTACGTATCATGCTTCGCGAACTCCGTATGCCAGCCTTTGTTCCGCTTCAGCTATTCTGTGATAATAAGGCTGCAATCAATATTGCTCACAACCCAGTCTAACATGATCGTACCAAACATGTGAAGATCGATAGACATTTCTTTAAGGAAAAGATCGAGTCAATGGAGATTTGTGTTCCATATGTGCCCTCTAGTGGTCAACTAGTGGACATCCTCTCCAATAATCTGCATCGCTCTTTGTTCGATGTCTTTAAGTCCAAGTTGAACATGATTGATATTTGTGTTTCAATTTGAGAGGAAGTAATAGGTTATAACGGCTATCCTTACGTCATTATGACTTATTATTTGCTTTTATTCCATGATTATGTTTTTCCTTTTGTGCTTTATTGTGTTTTATTTTCTTTCATAGTTATTTTATTTTGTTTTTATTACTTTCTATTATTATGCCTATCGTAATTTGTTTTAAATAACCCTCATCCTATCAATGAAATTATGCTGGTCTATTTCAAATCTTTACATTTCTAATTTCTCCATTCATGCGGAAAAGCAACCGAGCTACTGAATTTTTGTTGGCAGCGAGCCAATGAAGGTGCTTAAAAATTGTAGAAGACTAATGATTTTTCTTTGATAAATTTCAATATTATCCCTATCTTTTTTTACAAATTGGGTTTACCAAAGCATGTCCCTATCAACAAGCCAATAAACCCCTCAGCCATACAAATACGAGTTTAGAGTATGTCTATTGTTGGTAAACAGGTGAAGTTATGTTAACTTGTTAGTGACCATGCTATAAGTACAATAATTATGATTTCACTTGCTTAAATTAACGCATAAGCTTCTATCTATGGATGCAACTTAACGATTATGAACGCAAAAAATAAGTGATGTTAATTTTGAATACTTATGCTTTATGAGAATGCAGTGAAATATCTTGCGCAAAGGTAACATAAGAGCTCATTGGTATTCAACCTCACGAAATAAGATTTGTCCTTACTAACAAGCCAATTAAAATCTTGTGATAAAAACAATTAGGCTCATGGGATTAACTCAACATTAGGGGTGCAAGTGAGTCAAGCTAGCTCATGAGCCGGCTCGATAAGTGGCCGGCTCACAAACTAACGAGTATGTTTTATGTTATATTTTTTTTAAACGGGCCGGCTCACAAACTACCCTAAACATCGAGCTCAGTTCTTTATTAATGTAAAGAGTAAAGTATTATTTATCTTCTAATTCTTTATTATATTTGTCAACTTATTCTGAATTTATTTAAAATTAATATCATTTTCTCTCTTTTATATTAAACAAAACAGGCTTGCGAGCCGGCTCGAACTCATAGACTTGAGCTCGATAAAATTAATCAAGCTCAAGCCAAGGGAAAACAGGCTTGCGAGCCGGCTCGAACTCATAGATTTGAGCTCGATAAAATTAATCAAGCTCAAGCCAAGGGCGGCTTGAGCTCGACTTGACTCGTTGGCACTTCTACGCAACATTATTGTCTTTTCATTTGATCATATAAATCCATGATGATCTTTATTAATTTCTTGATTTCATGTTTATTGCATATATACCAAGCTACCAATCAAAGAATTCCTTATGGGTGTGCAGGTAGGGGTTTAGGGTATGTTTGCTTTGATATGAGAGATTTGGGTGTTATTAATGTAAAGAGTAAAGTTTAGGTGTGAGATATGTAAATACATAGGAATTGATTGGTATGTATGTAATTACTGGTTTAGAACTATTTGTAGATTTTCTTTGTCAGCCTTCATGAAATAACTCTTAAGCACTTCAGAAATGGTTTCGTTTATCAACAAATAGCCAGATTTTCCAAGGTTATTGAACCTTGTTGCTGCTATTAGACCTAATTCAAATACGGAGCAGAGGGATGAAAGAACACTCAGAATGATTTATGCTTAATTCATTTCATCCCCTCTAACTTTAGATATTAATGCAAAATTGATGTTTTGCGGCGTGATGCAATCTCTTATTTACGTTGTGATATATTAATATGACTTGATTAACATTATGATATTTCCTTTCAGAAATGTACAAAAGAGTTGATCAAGTTCTGAATATTTGCCAAGTCATATCCCTAGTTACGTCATTTTTGTTCAATCCTGGTAATCTTTCTCAACATAACATATTAGCTGTTGTTTTTCAATAATTAATGCTTCATGACAAATAAGATTCTTTTCAAACTTAACATTTGTATGAACTTAGTTAACTCTAAACTTAATTTTGCCAGATGAACTTTTCATAATAAGACGGGTGGTTTACATGTGAAACTAGACTGATCATGACTTTGCCGTTTCATTGCATACCAATACGTATTATCCTAGTTAGTGCTAAATTGGTATAGGATTATGATTGAGTGCAGATTTTTTGCCCGATTCAGAAATGTACAGAAGTTTATCTTATGAGGAGACAAAATAAAAAAACTTTAACGAAACATAATTATAGTTGGATATCCAAGTATTTTAAAGATTGAAAAACTTGGTCTAAGGGAACTCAAACTCGCCCAAAACAAGCGTGAACTTGCCCATAACCAGTATGAACTTGTTTAAACTACCACGAAATTGCTCAGAGTCAGCATTATTCGCCAAGATTATGATAAGCTCGTGAGATCTTACTTATTTCAAGGTGCATTTAAGGGTGCTCGTTAAGCATAGGAACAACTTGCCAGCACTTCCTTTAGAGAGCTAATGAGTTCGCCAAGTCAGATTAGCAACTTCTTTTATATAAATCAGTTAGTAAATCAAATACTTGGTCATATAAAATTATAGTGTACGTAGTTTTATACATCAACCTTATAAATGGAGGGAAGGGGAACCTGGTTTATGCGGTCTATTGTATTAAGCTCACTACACGGGCATCCAATATCTTCCTACCATAGGCGTTTTTATCTTCATGCTGCTCTTTCATTAATGTCTAGTAATGCTCTGATGTAACTTTGACATAATTTTGGATCCAATGTCCTGAAAGATGAACTGAGTATGAACTGAGCGAGGACTTATGCTAAGAACCACAAGGGATGCACTTAGAGCAAGCCAAAATAAAAAGATATGTTATTATGGAGAATCTAGATTTTGTAACTTGATGATAGCTTGCAAAAATGGAGTAAATGATCAGCAGAATGATTTAGGGAATCACTCCTAGAGCATAAATGTTAAAAGGATCTTCAATTTTTGTCGTTAGTAAGTGACACTCACTCAACCGATGATGAATATTCATCACTTATTTTCTTGATAGTGATGAAAATTTATCTCTCATATTGCAAAGTGGAGAGGCATACTGAGAAAAGAAGATTGCAATTGATCCATGCTTTTTCAAAGGAGATTGCAAAAGTGAAGTTTGCTGTAAAATTCAAGATCCCTCATCTTGACTCATACAGGAAAAAACGAACTTGATTGCTGTCGGCACTAAAAGAAAGTTTGGGGGGTCGCCTGTAAGAAGCTATCGGCAGCCGGAATTGAAATCTCATCGCCCGCTTCGGCAGGACGTTTCAATTTACGTGTATATATATATATATATATATATATATA
>NW_018164520.1:19040-20528 GCF_001263595.1 Phalaenopsis equestris | reverse complement strand
TGCGAAACCGTTTTATTTGCCGACAAGTTCCCCTATTTAATACAAATAATTAAATAGGGTTTATTTTAAGCTGGGTTCGGAAAAGCTTCCTATAAGGGCAAGCCCCTATAATTAATTACATCTTAAATGACCTAGGTCACCTAAGAAAACTCTCGATAAAAATCAGGGAGTAATGTCTTCAAAGAAGCCAAAAGGATAGGACTTTTCGACGAAATCGGACGAAGAGGTGTGAAAGGGGAAAACTCAAATCTGGAACTTTGTTGAGGAATCCAAATGAAGAGAAACTAGGGGAGACCACAGATCCTGAGGAAAATCTCAGTGACTTCCCAGTCTATCATATGGTTTGGCTCCAATTGTAAGAAGAAATTATTAAAGTGTTTCTTCCTGCCAATTTTATTTAATTAGGGCTTATATTTGCGTGACAAGACCACACAAATTGCCTAGAAAATATGAGGATTTACATCGTATCGGACGACAACCTCGGAACCTAGAACGAGTTAGGGCTTAAATCGTACAGCAGAGCTATACGAATGCCTAAAGAAAATGTGGAGGATTTGCGTTGCGCTAGGCAAACAACCTCGAAATCCTATGAATTGTTGTTTAATTTCTAGAAAAACGAATGGTTTTGTTGGGGAAGACATGTTCTGCTGTTGAAGATGACTCTATGATTGTAGTCCTCTAAACATCCTATGCAAAAAGGAAACATGTTTGAAATTATAAAAAAGTAAAGTGTGCGATGCAGGAACAAATAATAGAATGCACGTGGAATAGTAGCAGGCAAAAACAGGAGCAGCACACCACATGAAGAACAGTAACAGAACAAGTGTAACATGCTTTACAGTACTGTAGCAGGTAGAAAACATGACAAGTGTAACATGTTTTACAGGAAGAGCAGTAGCAGGTAGAAGACAGGAAAATTAAATGCTGTAAAATGTAAAGCAAATCTGCACGCCCGTGAAATCCGCCATTCCTTAAGTATAACAAACCTAAATGCATCTCAAAAAGCAAGTCCGAAAGAAACGTCGTCCAGGAAACCCGAGGAAAAGCGGAGAAACTCGAGAAAAATCAACGAAAAAGACTTAAGCAAAAGAAAATCCTCAAAACTCCTGGGGCAATCCCGAAAGAAAGAAAAAGTAACACGAGTGCCCCGTCCCAAAACTTTGACAAAACAAAAAGAAGATTCAGATGAGGGGGGACCGCAGGCACTAGTATGGGACTAGGCTCAGCTATATTTATTCTCGAAAACTCCTGGGGCAATCCCGAAAGAAAGGAAAAGTAACACGAGTGCCCCGTCCCAAAACTTTGACAAAACAAAAAGAAGATTCAGATGAGGGGGGACCGCAGGCACTAGTATGGGACTAGGCTCAGCTATATTTATTCTCGAGGGTTCACGAAGGCTACTCGGTCACCCGAATATATAGAACCCGTCACTCATCTAGAAGTGTGGCTTGAACCTCACTTAGGGGGTTATTTCCCAGCCTAAACAGG
>NW_018164520.1:8277-18531 GCF_001263595.1 Phalaenopsis equestris | reverse complement strand
AATCAAATCAATCAAATACTCTCCCAGATAAAGCTTGCAAATCCTCCCCAAATCCCAAAGTTGATATCAAAATTTTCTGACTTCCAACTTCTGAATTAATCCACAACCTTACATATCGAACAATCATAGAAATCTTCCCGTGAAATCGTATAAATGCTCACGATTGTGATCATTACGAAGAGCTGAACAGCATGTAGGACTCACGGCCAAGGCAAAACCGAGGCACAGAAGGGGAAACAACCAATGAGGCCCTCGGCTAAAACCAGGAATGGGGACTGGAGGGGCTCACGGCTAGAGCAAGGAATGACTACCAAGATCCATAACCAAAGGCAGTCTAAAAGACAACAAGTAAGGCTTACAGTTAAGGCAACAAAGGGGCCCAAAAAGAACTAATAAAGCTCACGGTTTAAGGCAGCAAAGAACAGCTGCAAAAGCCCATATCCAAAGCACAAGGGGCTCGCGACCAAAGCCAACAAAAGGACCACCAAAGGCGATTATGCTTCCCTGACAAACTGAAAGGATAACTAAAATAATTATAATTTTTTTTGGATGGCAAACTTGATTCATCCACAACTCTCAAGACAATCCAAGCCTAGCAGAGAAAGCCAAATCACACCCAAAGACCTGCAATAGACCTCACGGGTAAGGAGTAGGAACCAAAGCCACCTCCCCTATAATCATTCAAAAGATTCAAACTCAACAAGAGGGGATAAACTAAACTCAAGGAATTTCAATCGGTCTCACGGGTAGGAGTAGGAACCAAAGCCAACAAAGCCATCTCCCAACCACTCTTCGGGTAAAGGCTGATCAAAGCAACACAGCCCTCAATCAAAGCCAAACCGAGCCCAACAAGAAACAAAGCCAAAGCCGAGCTCAACAAGGCTAAAACAAGCAAAGACAACCCCCACCTTAGAGCCAATCCAAATCCAGTAGAGGCCAAACAAAGCAAACACAGCCCATACTAGAGCAAAACCGAGCCCAGCAAGGCTAAACTAAACCAACACAGCTCCCCATCTAGAGCCAAACCAAGCTCAACCAAGAACCAAAGCCAAAGCCAGCCCTCAACTAGAGCTAATCCAAGTCCAGTAGAGGCCAAACAAAGTGCAGCAGGGCTAAAACACAAGAGCCCTTAAAGCCAGGAAGAGAGCTCTAACATCTCAATAAAAGCCAAGACTCAAGTTTCCACAGAAACCGACGTCCCATACTCCTGAAATGAAAACCGAGCACCAACAAAAGCCCAAAGCCGAGCCATTTAAAGCCCAAAATTTAAAACCCAAAATTTGCACCAATCCAAACAGAGGTAACAATAATAGAGAGCTCAAAAGTCAAGTCCCAAATCAACATTCCATTCCATATGTGATTCGAATAATGGAATAACATGAAACATGACAACCAAAATAATTTCTCAGCATAAAAAATTTCTTCCAGCATGCATTTCAAACAATGGCAGTAACAATTATTCCATCTAACATGTATGAATATGAGCAGCATCAGAATGATAGAAAAAGTAGAAGTGGGAAATAGAGCAATCATATTGCTTGAGATTTATTCAAAAGAAGCATCATATATTGAAAATAGCTAGGCACACAAATAAGAAAAATAGACTTCCGACGACCCCTGTATGGTTTCAATTCATCAACAGTTTTGCCCCAATTCAAGGATAAATCTGACTTTTCTCTTCTCAAATAATTTTGTCATGCAAGCCTCCCTAGCATCCTTCACATTTTCCAGAAAATGTATTTTTAATTAATGCATCTCGCTCATATATTCCAGCTCCCCAATTCTATAACCATTCTCATTCTTAATATTAAACTCAATAAGTTCTTAAAGCAACCTTAACTTCCCAATTCCAGATGCATCAGAAGAATACATTCAGAAGCAATTCCAAGTGATGAAGACTAAAAGGATCATTCTTTAAGCAATAAATCATCAGAGCAAAATTGCCAAAATACACCTTCTGAAGTTATGAGCACATTAAACCCAAGACATGAAAAATAAAACAAATATCTCCTTTGAATGCTTGCAGCAAGAAAGAGAGAGGATTACCTTTTGATTGTAGATTTAAAGCAAACTCAAGATCGAGTCTAAGAAAATAAAATCAGCAAAAAACCTCCCTTAAGAACCTTGATGCAAAAACATAAATCTCCCGAAATGCTCGAGGAATACAGCAGCGAATGCACACGACCAAAGATGCCACAATTCTTCCTTTTCTTCCCTCAAAATTTTCAACAACCCACCAACGTGCCACAGGAAAGGCTTTTATAAGTAGGGAAAAGAGACAAAGCCGCACCTACCACGATGTCATGGCCGAATGAAGTAACGGAAAAAAAGAAACGCATTTAGAGAGGAGGAAATGTAGCCTCGAGAAGGAGAAATGTTACCCAACTGAAATCTTATAATTGGAGAGTCGCTTGGTCTAGCGGCCATGCAAAGAAGAAGAGGAGTCGGGAGAGGAGGAGAAAGCCGCGTGGATTGATCGCGGGATCTAGGGCACGAGAGGGGGGAGCGAGCCGAGCTTTCGACCTAAGGAGGGCCGAAGGAGGGGAATACCGAATCGGGTGCTTGAGTTAGGCGAAATAGGTTTAAAATAAAGATTTATTTTATTTTTTTATTATTTTGTTTTATTTTATTATACTACTTTATTTAATTATATTAATTAGTGTGTGATTTATTCGTGCTCAGCGCCCTAGCAAAATAGTATCCTTTTCGAAAAAATTTGACGCTCCGGACGTGCCAGCACAGTCTGTTTTGTCATTCGGTGTCGTTTGGACGAATTCATCAATTTGTGTGCGATTGCTCGTGTGCAGAATCATGACCTCCCTAGCTAAAAATGATGTTCCGGACACGCCGGTGCAGTCCGTTTTGTCATCCGGGGTCGCTCGGACGACGTCGTCGACAATCGGGTCAAAAACGCGTCGAAATTCAAATTTCACATAATTTCGACCCGCGATCGATCGTCTCAAAAGTTTTACTCGAGCCCTCGACAAATAACAGTGCAAGCGATGCGAATTGTGGCGATCGGACGCATCGACTCTCTGAATTGTGAAGTTTGTGCGCGCGGGAGTGCGAATTGTGCAGAAGACCACCTTAAAACTCAGAAAGGTCCTACAGGAATCCCTTTTGGGTTACCTTATGTCGGCCTCATGTCTGTTTCATCCTTCTAAGTGCTAGAAGTCGATACCACACACGCGAAACTCCAAAAGAGGGTCGAACTCCTAAAACGAGGCGGGTCACATTTCTAAGGCTCTAAGATAGTCGCCGGGAGACCCCTAAGGCTAGATCCTAAATTCTAAGAGAAAGACTAGACCTCACTAAAAATGAGGTCAACAATTGCTCATGTTGCTTACATCGAATTGGCAGTTTCTTTACTTGATATTAATGATGATTTGAAGTGCAATTATTTTTCAATGCTTTCGAGAAGTCCCCTCTAAGTTGGTTTTCTCGCCTACCTGTGATGCTTGTTATCTCATTCACCAAATTTATAAGGATATTTAATTCCCAATTTTATCACTGCATAGAAATCTCTATAGAATTTGTAGGCCTTATTAAAGAAAAGGAAATAACCAAATTAGTTGCTGAAGAGCCTCATCATGAGGTTCTAGAAAGAGATGCTAGGTGTGAAGGATTTGGAGCAGGCTGAGGCACAAGCTATATTAACTCGGGGTTTGAGGGAGGGGCATTTTCGCTATGCTTATGGCCTCCAACAAAAGAAGCCTTTATTAGAATTTTTGGATCTCTCTAACAACCATGCTAATTCAAAAAATTATAAATATGAGTAAACATTCGACTTCAAACCAACCCAAAAACTTTGTTTAGGTATCTAATATATATTCCTAAAACTAGATGGGTTTGTTTAGGTATCTAATATATATTCCTAAAACTAGATCTTTTTATTTTCAAAACAAAGAATTTAAATTCAAAATCTTACAAGTCAACTGAAAACTTTTTAGCATTCTCTTCAAGATTCAATGTGAAATTGCTCAAGTTTAAAGGCTATTGATTCAATAAATCTCGATTCAATAATAATCTTCTCGACTATTGGCTCTGTAGTTGCAAAGATAGCTTGCTCCATTAGAATGATAATTGAAATCATCAAAATTGTCCTTGAAGAAAAAAATCAATAAACAAAAATCATTACAAGACAATTCAAAAAAAAAAAAGGGGTTAACTAAATAGAAAAACCTTCATCAACAATTGGGCTATTTGTCAACCCAAAAGTTTTTTCAAGAGAAGACTACAACAACCAGAACTCTCATCTACTAAGATATTATCCATTTTGGCCTAATAGCCCCGTAATTTTGTCCCTTTGATGTAACTTCTCAAAAGGCAACCATTCCTAAGAATGCTTCTACACGACATCCTTAACTTTGAAGTTTCCGATAAAATTTCCAACTATTACACTAAAAGACATCTCTATGTTTAAGAGTCTGCTTTATTTTCTACTTAATCCTCTCATAGATAGGATGCTATAGGTAGCTTCCACCATGTTGCACCTTGTCCCTTTTAGAGCTCAAGAGGTGACTCCCGTAAAAGAACACTTAGTTTTCATTTTCATACTGTTGTAATACTCTGATATCATAATAGACTAAAATTCTCATCTATCGAAATATTGTTTATTTTGGCTTAATAGCCCCATGGTTTTGTCTCGGTATAACTTCCTAGGAGTTCATTCATTTTAGGAGTGGTGTTGTGCGAGGATATTTAACTTTAAATTTTTTGATGAAATTCTAATTGTTGCACTGTAAGATATTTCGATGTTTAAGAGTTTAATTTCATTCTATTTAGGAAGTTTCACAAGGACACTCATGATTGAGAAACATTAATGAGCCTCATAGGAGAGGCCTTTTTTGAGTCGAGGCAACTCGATCCTTCTTCTTATCTGTCCTAGTTTTTTATTTTCTTCTTGATAGGACCATTTTCCTTTTCTCTCATAAACTTTTTTTTATTCACTGAAAACTGTGTTCTTTTTTGAATAGTATTATTGTCACTAGGGATGATATCCTGACAAAAAAAGTTATAAAACTCAAGGGGAAGTGAAGATGAAAGAAGCTATAATGTTCAAATCGAAGCAACAATTGAAAAAAAAAAAAAAAAATTGTTGATAGCCATCAATGCTGATTTGAGCAAAAAGTTAAATTAATATTATATGTTGATGGCCATGCTGATTTGAGCAAAAAGTTAAATTAATATTATAGCCAACACAAAAATTGGTGCTAAGATATTATTAAATACTTGTAATTATTTGTTTTGTAAATGAAAAAATGTTCCACTAATTTTGCAAGGTTTAAAGCAAGCGAAGTACTTGTTCAGACGATTTGAGATTCTTTTCACTAAAAAAAAAGAAGACAAAAGAAAGAAGTGCAAAATAATGACATTGCTATTTAAAATGAGAAGATATTCTCAATTTTTTTCTTGCTATCTTCCAAGAATACAAAGAAATGGAAACTAAATATACATTTAAACTTTCTAAATGCTTTAATGGTATGGCCTTGAGAACTTAAACTTGCCCAAATGAGCGTGAATTTGCCCAGATCAGTATAAAATCACCCAAACTAGCTCAAACATTTTCAAACCAATATGAACTAGCTCGAAATCAGCATGGTCCTACTTATTTTGAGGTGCATCGGGAAGGCACTTGCTCAGGCTTAGGAGCACTCAAGTGTGTCGATGCACTCAAGTGTGTCGATGATGCGTCATCAACAAATATCATCGCTTGACATGAATATTGAGGCGATTGACGTAAATCTCAGAGTATTTTCTAAGCAAGAAGTATTCAAACTTAAAATAAAAATCATCCCAAACTTTAATTTTAGCAAATTTAAAATTAAACTAACCAGCTTCATAAGATAGATCTAATGACACTAAATTGGTCTAATTTGAGTCAATCAAGCTAGTATGGAGATGTTAAGTTATTTTTGAAAGTTTTTAGTGCTTAATTGGAAGGTTAAATAGATATCAAATCTGATAAGTTTATGGTCAAACCGTGTATAGACAAGACAAATCTAACGAGTCTAAGATCACTCAATTTTGACATCATTAAATCACTCAAATGTCCACAAAATGTCTTCCTCAATGTCGTGTTCCTTATTCCTTCCTTTTTTGTATAGAGGTTTCTCTCATATTTTATAAATAGAGTTCTACCCCTTTCATGAAAGGGGAAGACCTAGCCCTTGAGCCGGAGGAAGTTTGACACTTAGAGGATAAATAGCGAGGTTCAGTGTTCCACACCAAAGGTCCAACAAACGCCACCTGCACCTGCAATATGTCTTCGATCATTGTCGACCACCCCTTACTCATCGTAATGAAGCAACTTGCTAAACAACGATCAAAGTCATAGAGTAATGAAATATCAAATGGAGCTACACACTCTGAAAATGGTGTAATGACACTTAGAGGATAAGTGGAGGAAGCTCGACACTTATAGGATAAATCGCTGAGGTTCAATGTTCCACACCAAAGATCCAACAAACGCCGACCACCGCTCGCCATCTGTCTTCGACCATTGTTGACCACCCCTTGCTCATCGTAATGAAGCACCTTGCTAAACAAAGATCATAGTCACAGAGTAATGAAATATCATACAAAGCTATACATTTTGAAAATGGTGTAATGACACACAACTAAGAACTACATGACCCACATTTCATGTAACTCCCAACTGTATCCTTCATGTTCTCTTGATGTTATCACAGTTCATGTAGCTCTCAACTCCAGCCTTTGCGGCCTACACACATTATGGCAATTCACCAATACAATCTACATTATTCACAACTCATGCAGCTCCCAAATTTGGCCTATACATTATTACTTATTACTGTTTGTGTAGCTCCCAACTTCGACATATGTGGTTTGTGGACGTTATCATAGCTTGTTTAACTCCTAACGTGAGTCTTTGGATGTTATCTCAACACATTACGACAACTTACATGACCAACTACGACCCACGTGTTCTACAACTCCTACAACTCGCTACTACGACCCTGTGGCCAACGGACGCTACTGAAGCAAAAATCTACAACCTACATGACCAATTACTACCATGGTTTTGAACTACGGACTACGACAAGTTGGGGCTACATCCTCTATTTACAACATTCACAACGGACTACGGCCTCTAAGGCAATCGATTATGGCCTTCCCAACTCGTTACAATTATCATTGTTGAAATACTTTTGTATATCAACTTTGTAATTTCACTTAGAAGAAGGGTTGTCCTATGTTCTCACAATTACATTGTGGCTCCAAGAGAACTTCTATATCCTCAGTCAAAGTAGGAGTGTTTCAATAAAAACAGCTGTGATGCATGGAATACTGGATGAAATGTCTACAGAGGTTGCAATTTTACCAATGCACTCAGTGATCTTATAAGGACCAAAATAGTGTGGGCGGTATGCTATATTTCTCTTCAATACAGTTCATTTCATTCTAAACAACTCCCTTAAAAAATTACTCATGAAGGCCTTGTCTTGATCTAACACTATAACCTCTTGTATAAAAATAACGACGACAGAAACAACAATGTAGGGTTGACAGAGCGATTGTGTGTGTCCCTGCTTAACCGGTTCTTCACTATCACCACCACTAATATGACCGTAAATCCTTTTGACCGAGGTAAGCCTTCAATGAAATCCATCGCCACATTCTTTGATACCTTCTCCAATAATGCCTGAAGTTGTAGTAACCTCCCAGGCAATAATGCCATGGACTTGTGTCGTTGGCACATATCACACTTTGAGACTATGCTCTCCACATCTTTTCTCATTCCCACCCATTATATTTATGTTTCTATCCACTGGTATGTTTTGAGGATGCTTGAATACCGACCGATACCATTATCGTGAAACTCTTGTAATAACTTCATTATGTGTCTTGAATTTCAAGATAATACATAGTGTTGTCGGTAAATTAAACGTTGGTCATTCAATGAATAACCAAGATTGTTGCTCTCGCCATTCAATAAAGCTAACTAGATCTTACCCAATTCCTCATTTGCCTCAGACTCTTACATTAGGGCCTCCCAATCTAAGGTACCGTTAATGCCAACAATTGATGCTCCTCAATCCATCTTGATGAGGCATCAGTGGCCTTATTCTCTAATATCGGGCGTTACTGAATCTGAAAGTCATATCCTAATAGCTTAGATAGCCTTCTCTATTATTCCTTAGTCACTATATGTTGCTCTAATAAAAATTTAAAGTTGCATTGATCAATGCGTACTGTAAAATGTCGCCCCAATCAATTAGGTTGCGATTTTTGAATAACAAGCACCGTCGTCATAAGCTCCCGCTCATATGCTGACTTGAATCTGGCTGTCGAAGTCGTTATTAGACTAAAATAAGTGATGGTTCGTTGACACGACATGAGGACTACGTCAAGCCCATAATTTGAAACATTTGTCTCTGCAATAAATGGTTGGCTGTCAGTCAACACCAAAACTAATACACTTGTCATTTGCCTTCTTGAAGTTCTCAAAAGCCTGGGTCATATCTTCCCCCCAATTGAAAGTTATCCTTCTTCAGTTGCTTTGTTAACGACCACGAAATCGAGTTGTAATGCTTTACAAACTTCTAATTGTATCTTGTAAGTCCCAAAACTCCTCTCAATCCCTTCAAGGTCTTTAGTAGTGACCAATCAAGCATATCCATCACCTTAGATTGATCCGTTGACACCCCTGCAGCCAACACCACATGTCCTAAGCACTTCACCTTCGGTTGGGCATACAGACACTTTTTCAAGTTAGCATCACATCGTACCATTAACACCTTCTTCAACTGATCAATGTGATCTTTCAAAGAGCAACTATACATTAAGATTTCATCTAAGAACGCCAACACAAACTTTTGGGGGCAATGTTGAATCACCATGTTCGTTAATTATTGAAATGTATAAGGGGCGCCAGTGACACCTAATGCCATAACCTCAAACTCGTAGTAACCCTCATAAGTTCAAAAAGTAGGCTGGTGCTCATTCGCTGCCCGCATCTGAATCTAATGGTATTTTGACTTCAAGTTAATTTTCAAAAATGCTACAACCCTAAATAACTCGTCGAACAACTCATCAATCACCAGGATGAGAGATTTGTTAGGCATTGTTTCCTTATTCATTGTACAATAATTCATACAGAAACACCAACTCCCATGCTTTTGCTTCATTAGCAAGATAAGGCTAAAGAAGGGATTCATGCTAGGCTATTTAATCCCTGCCTCCAACATCTATCATATCAATCTCTTGATATTGTTCTTCTGCACCTGGGGGTAGCGATATACACACACACTTATGGGAGAAACTCCTTATGTTAGGTTTATCACATGTTTGTATTCCTAATCATGATCTTACGTGCACAAAGGTTTTGCATAAACTAGGGTCACATTGAAGTACTATCATCTTGTCTCCCTTCTGAAACTCCCTTGTCAGGAGTTTCCAATTCATCTTAGTCTCTCTTAGGACTGTAACAATTTATTACCTATATAACGTCAGTACTCTCTAAATCCAATGGAAGAAAATCCTCCCATCATTTAAATACTCTATAGTGTAGGCTCGGTATGGGTTTATTGGAATTACTCGGTCAACGTAGAGCATAAAGCGGTAGGGACCAGTCTAACAAAATACTTCCCAAAGTTTCTCACTGTAGTTTATTTTCATTCTCTCTCTTCGCTTATTTCTTTTTTCACGTATTAATAAGATTTTGATATAACCCATAAATAATTTTAGATAGTACAATAATAATTATATCCGGTGTCCGGATGACCAAAAATAAATATCCAATACGCAAATAATCATGAGTGCAATTGAAAGGTTTAGCGATTGCTTATTTCTTTTTTCGCGTATTAATAAGATTTTGATATAACCCACAAATAATTTTAGATAGTACAATAATAATCTGGTCCAGGGTCTTATATCGGCTGTCCGGATGACCAAAAATAAATATCCATTTCCTCAAATAATCATGAGTGCAATTGAAAGGTTTAGCGATATTCTTTGAGCTTTCATTGAACGTTGGGAGAGGATGAGGATTGAGAGTTATAATTGGTAGTGACTATACTTGTGGGAAAAAATTAATAATATAGCTTACATGATCTGGCACTCATATCCTTCGTAGGAGGTTAACTTGCGAGGAGATTGTATAGGCTTATAGGAGGCATTGTTAATGAAATCGCCATCTTAGTGATTCAATTGAATTCTGATCTGAAAAATTTTACATAAAAAAGACCGATTATGAAATATTCACCCACAAACTTAAGTGTTGTGTTGAAT
>NW_018164520.1:3096-8177 GCF_001263595.1 Phalaenopsis equestris | reverse complement strand
AATATTCACCCACAAACTTAAGTGTTGTGTTGAATCAAAAAATGGATATCATTAACTTGATCTGCTTGTTAAAAGTATTGTGTATCAAAAATTAATTCTTATGGGCCAAATCATATGCCTAGCAGGCCATGGGCCCAATAAGCCCATCTTTTTGGAAGATACACCACCGTTGGTATAATCTGCTAAGGTAGCCCGCCGGTCTCAATCGTCTAGATGCCGGTTGTCTCACATTTGCTACTGAACTTACCTAAAAACTGATCTGCCTGATTGACATGGTGGGTTGGTCTTAGGGCTATCAAAACGGCTCGTTGTTCGCGAACAGCTCGTGTTCAGCTCTTTAAGAAGCTCATGTTCGGCTCGTTCGCTAAGTTAACGTATTGAACACGAACAACACAAACAAATATTTGTTCGTCCATGTTCGGCTTGTTTTGGCTCGAAATACTACTAATCAATTATATATATATTTTTTGATGAGTAGTATTTTTAAAAAATTTAATTGACTGCAAGGCTTCAAATATTTATAATCAATTAAAAGTATTAATGAAGAACTTAGAATAAAAATTATTAAATTAGATTCAAGTGATGTTTTAAATCTTGTCCCAATCCATAACATATTATGACTACGCGATTAGGGTTGTCAAAATGACTCTTTGTTCATGAACGACTTATGATCGGCTCGCTAAGCAAACGAGCCGAACACGAACACACTTTTTGAGCTCGAAATATAAACAAGTTAAACACTAGTTGGGTCTGGGCTCGCTCGTGTTCGGCTCGTTTACACCCCTAGTTGGTCTATCATACTCATTCGCCGAGCTCGCCTCACTAGTGATCCTCAGAATTGATCAAATACATAATTCAAGATTGACATCACATTCTCATTTATTAGCTGTCTGACATTAGCGGCACAATCATTAGTTTATATTTTCATTGAGATGACATGACTCATATTTTAATATTTTCCTAAATATATATAAATGAAAGCGTGGGGGACTCTTAATGGGGTTCTCTAGTTTCTTTCATTTTTCTCTCTCGTTGGATCACCTTCTCCGCTCTTTTGGGAAAAGGACCATTGTAAGAACACATAACTCGGATATGGAGAACACATCCATTATTTTCTTTTATCCTCCTTTTATGGGTTTCTCATGTTTGTGTGAACTCATGGACACTACGAGACCTACCTCTTAAAAGGATTCAACAAGTGTTATGATCATGGTGCTACGTGGAGGGAACCTAATCTAATAGGGCCTCTCTCCCTACTTCTAGTTGGCACAACAAAAATAATTTATATTTTAAAACTTAAACTTATTATTTGTAATAAAGTCTTAAGGAAATCTACATAGATACCTCACAGTTCTAATGTATTTATATATTTAATACTGAAACTTTGATATATACACTTATAACACTATGGTAGCATAATCTTATGCACGAAAAAGTGTTTCACTTTTAAAAATGGTTATGATGAATGTTTCTTTCCTGAATGTTGGGTGAAATATGCTTGGTATGTAATAGTGCATAATAAACGTATGGATCATAAAACTAGCATGAGTTTAAGGACAAAAAAAATATACCATTACGTTCTAATAAAAGCAGTCATTTATTCATAAATAATATTATAATACATAGAAAATATAAACTATTAGTTTGTTTTTTCTTTTTTAAAGTAAAACTGTATGATTGTATTATTTATTATTAAATGTCAATTAATGGACGAAATAAATGTCAAAATATTCTTTACGATAAAATAACATTTAAATCATTATTTATTTAATTAAATATGATGATTTTGTTATTTATATAAATTTTTTTTTTATGATTTGTAGATATTTAATTCGTAAATTTCAGGAGGCTGAAGGTGCACCATCTGTGCCGGTGATGAAGTCAAAACTTTTTGTGCACGCAACTAGTCGTCTAGAATCTTTATGAGCAATAAAAGCGTTGATTTTGGCAATGTGCCCAATCCCCCCCACATCCAATCAAATTAGATAACACTAAAATAATGAAGAATATTTGTGAGTCCGCCACCGCCAGTATGGAAGGAAATTTTAGATACATAGCACCTACTTGTTTTGCATTTCTTAATTTCTATATGTTTAGCACCCTAACTTATATATGAAAAGGTGGGTCATACTATTTTCAGCCTTTCGTACATAAGAAAAGATGCGTGCCATGTCAAAAATCTAATAAATTTTTTATGGGAATTAGTTCAACAAATTTAAAATATCTGAGATTATTTTGATATTTTTATAAATTTTGAGATTAAAATAGGAAGATTTCCTTTTTTTTTTTTTTTTTTTTTTTTTTTGGGATTCATGAAAGCCGTTTGTAACACAAGGCCGATCATGTGCGCCTCTGCCCGCTAAATCCGTGCAACAGAGTGTATTCAATGTCACCCCCATTGCATGAATTTTTTTTCCTAGCGTTTCTTAAACTAATTGTGCGAATGTTTAAGAGATAAATTTGGATAAAATGTTGCTCAATTCTTTTATGATAATAAATAATATTATATAAAGTTGGTTGATACCCCCCCCCCTTAAAGTGAGGGTAAAAATGTAATATAGTACATTGTCCTTTTTTATCTTTTGTAAATAGAAGAATAATGACATGTATTAGGGGCTCTCCCCTCTCGGCCGACCCATTGTGTAGAGAGAACTTTCCCCCATTCTCTTCTCTTGTAATCACAGTTTTTAGTGAAATAAAATAGGTCAAAAAGCTTGGAAAAAACACCCATTTCGCCTCCACGGAGCAAGTCTTCTTCTCCCTCTCATTTCTTCTTTCTTTCCCTCAGTTGCTAGCTTCATCCCTTGGGCTTGATCGGATAGATTTGGATTCAACAATTTGATATAATGTTTGATTGCAATGTAGTAAGCAGTTTGATTAAATCTTATTCATGATCATTTAAATTTTATTTTTCATTGAGGCATATGATCTTACAAGGGTTTGTTCAAAAATAAAAAAATAATATTTTGAAAAAAAAATTAATAAACTTTTAAAAGATTTAAAGTTAAAAATTCGTTAAATTATTTTTTAAAAAGAAGCTCAATATGATTGACTCATTAAATATTAATATGCTTGATTCAATATAAAATTTAGTTATACTTTCGAATGAGCTATTTGTTTAAAGCTCCTTGATTATTAAATTATTTAGATTTGAGCAAACATGAAATTAATCTAATTGAGATTGAAAGTTATGAATTGAGTTTGAACACTACATAAAACTAGAATAAGCTAGAGCATACTTTTGATGATTAAGTTTGAGCCTAAATAACCTTCAAACCAACATCACCATTAGTTTGCAACCCTATAAATAAGATCAACATTTTATAATCTAAATAGATGTTGCTTTGCACAATAGGGACTTGAGTGACGTGATGCTCGAATGAGTATCATATTGATTGGAAATAAAGTCAAGAATCTCAACATGTTTAGTGTTTCACACCCTACTAAGGCCCCATTTGGGACAGCTTATTTGGTGCGGTGTGTTTTCAAAACCCGCCCAGATTCGTTCGGATAAACGACATTTTCACAGTGTTTTCACACCATTCCTGGCTGGTGTGGTCGCAACTTTCTAGCTACAATCTGACTTTAAAAAAAAAAAAATTACAATAGTCACAATAGCTTATTAATTAGCGTATTATTTTTCAACGTCTTATCAACATCTTATTAATAACCTGCAACTGTCCCAAACAGATTCTAAATATTATTATTCAACTAACTCTTTATACATAAATCTCTTTTTAATAAGAAATTTTTTAAGACACTATTTTTTTTTTCTCCTTGAGATTTTTATTTGGCATTACAAATAAAATAATGTTGCATGAACTAGTTTGGAAAAAAAAAAAAAGCAAAATTTAATTTCTTTTTTAGATAAAAATTTAAAATCATTAAATGAATTTTTCATATAACCACTTTAATCTATATCTTATCATAATTTTAATCAAAATATTCTCAATGCAATTATTTTTCCGGAATAGGGGTAAAACATATTCTCTTTCTCACCTACATATAAATATCTATTCGTTGCTATAATTAAGATTTCTGCATATCGTACAAAATTACATAATTGTCCATCTATAAGAGTAGCGGCAGAACCATCATTATTTTCAAAGCATTACAAAATCATCTATGTTGAGAAATCAAAATTACAAAAAAAACCTTGGTCGGTCTACCGAGTGAACCACAACCCTAGCACGTACACCCTTTAAAAATAATAAATTAAATTAAATTTCAATTTTTAGCCTCTTTTTTTTCTTACGTCCACGAGTCCTAACAATCCAAAAATAATAATATGTAAAAGGATGATTTCCATGCACACCCCTCTGTTCTTATGTATTCACATATGCACCCCCTAACACTCAATTTTTACGCAAATGCCACTGCATGAAAAGGTCTTTCAAGTAAATATAAAAGATTTAGATGATTTAAGTGTAAAAAATTAAAGGTTTGGGGTTAATTAATCTTATTTAAATATTATTAAATTCAAAATAATAATTGATTCAATTAAAATTAAATTCAGTTAAATATATTTTATTGAATTTTTTTTACCAAACACGCTATAATGATAAAAAGGGAACCGTCGCTTTGTACCTCCCATTTCCGCCATGGAGCTAGAAACGCAGCGAGTTCAATCCATCGCCTCCCTCCACCTCGACGTGATCCCGCCGGAGTTCATCCGGTCGGAGGAGGAGCAGCCGGGTCTCACCACCTTCCGAGGCCCCGTTCCGGAGATTCCGGTGGTGGATATGGGCGGCGGAGATGAGGAGAAGACGGCGGAGGAGGTGGCTGTGGCGGCGGAGGAATGGGGTATATTTCAGGTGGTGAATCACGGGGTTCCGGTGGCGACGGTGGCGGCGCTGCAGAGAGCGGGGAGAGAGTTTTTTGAGCTGCCGCAGGAGGAGAAGGAGAAGTATGCGATGAAGGAAGGGAGGATGGAGGGTTATGGGACTAAGCTTCAGAAGGAGCTCGCCGGGAAGAAGGCTTGGGTTGACTTTTTGTTCCATAATGTGTGGCCGCCGGCGAGTGTTGATTTTTCCGTCTGGCCTGAAAACCCGCCCGATTACAGGTTTTGTTCCTTTTTTTTT
>NW_018164520.1:0-2996 GCF_001263595.1 Phalaenopsis equestris | reverse complement strand
TACGTAATTCATGCCAAAACTTTCATTTTTACGAGCACACCGCCCTAGTTATCACTCATCACATTCTTCAATAGTGAAATCCATATTTTATATTAATATTTTCTTAAACGAGCCAACACACGAGGCAACGAGTCGAGTAGGGGCTGGCTTGCGTTCTACTTGTTTGTTTATCGAGTTGAACTAAACCACTTACCGATTCGAGCTTCAGCCATCTCATGGTTCGGCTTAGATCAATTACACCCCTACTCGAGGCTTAAGTCTCTAAAGAGATTTCGAGAAAATTCACTAAAGAAATAAAATTTTTTAATTTTTTTAGAGCTAAGTTTGTGTTTTTGTATTTAATATTTTCTTATTATTGTACATATATATACTGATTTTATTTAATTATATATTGACAATAATAGGAAGGTAAATGAGGAATATGCTCAGCACCTTCTCACTCTGGTTGAGAATTTGTTGAAGTGGCTGTCCAAGGGATTAGGGCTTGAAGGGCATGTATTAAAGATGGCTTTGGGTGGTGATGAAATTGAATATTTATTGAAAATAAATTATTACCCTCCATGCCCTAGACCAGATCTAGCATTGGGAGTGGTGGCCCACACTGACCTATCTGCAATTACCATTTTGGTCCCTAATGAAGTCCCTGGATTGCAAGTCTTCAGAGATGATGTTTGGTTTGATGCTAACTACATTCCTAATGCTCTCATTATTCACATTGGGGATCAACTTGAGGTATGCCCTAATCCTTCCTTCAGAGATGATGTTTGCTTCATTCCACTAATAGTAAATTGCTCTTATTGTTCTTATAATATTAGTGATAAACCATGAACTTTATCACAATTAAATTATGAGACTTGTAATTACATTTCTAATAATTAAATTTTCATATATGCATGCATAACACTCAAATCTATAAGATCGCGTGAATAATGCCAATATTATTTGCTTTTTAAAAGTGAAATATACTTTTTCATGCATAAGTTTATAACAACAAGGGGTAAGAAGTGTAAAATATGAAAGTATGGGTATTAAATTTGTAAATACATAAGGATTGTGTGGTGTATATGCATGTAAATTTTCCTTGATCTTAAAGAAATAGTGCAACCTCCTACTTAACAATAGAAATAAGTTTTATGAATCCCAACCTAAATTAGTTGAAGTCATCTTATATTTGTAAGTCTTTTATTGACACAGATCTTAAGCAATGGAAAATACAAAAGTGTGTTGCACAGAACAACTGTGAACAAGGAGAAGACGAGGATGTCATGGCCGGTTTTTGTTTCGCCGCCGCCGGAGAAGATCATCGGCCCACTGCCGGAGCTGCTAGATGATGAGAATCAGGCCAAGTTTAAGTCCAAGAAATTTAAGGAATATAAGTACTGTAAAATCAACAAGCTGCCACAGTGATTTAGCAGAATAATTCGGTTTTGTAATAATAAGTTATAGTTGATTTCTAAAACCAAACAATGCTCTATTCATATCAATAAATAACATTATGTTATTTATCATATTATGCTCTTTTAAAAAATAAAATTATTTATTCTTATTTAGAAAATTAGATAGATGGAGCAAATTTTATGTTGATAATATATTTTTATTATATTTTGAAAATTAAGATATGGATTTTAAATCTTATAATTGTGGAAATCTTAAATTTTATTCATTTATCTAAATTAAGAAAAAGATAATGTGCTTATGGATACTAAACAACCAAATAGTGGTACTTTAATTTAAAAAATAATTAGTATATAATTAAAGGTAATTAAAAAAAGGAAGAGCAAATATGTCAAACGATTAAATTGTCAAGCATTGATGTTTTTGGAGTGAAATAGTTGAAAGATTATGGTTGTGCGATGATTGCTAAAAGATTATAGTTAGGTGATGGTGATTTAATTATTTACATGGAAAAAAATAGATTATTGCCTTCTTCTTGAAACCACTTTCATGTTACATTTCATTCTTGTTCTAGTTGCAATATGTTGGAGAAAATATGGTGAGTTCATCCAGTTAAAAAAATGCAATTTAAGAGAACATGGATGAACTACAATAATGTATATTTAAGGAAGAAATGATATTCATCGGAAGTAATTTAAAGGGAATATAGGTTTTTATGGGGTGAGCTATGAGAGAATTCATAATTATTATGGAATTGAAGCTAAAATAGCAATAGGAAAAGCAATATATGATTCGCAATTACTTATGATCTTGTAATATCATAGAAACAGTAAACTCAATTTGATCGAAGTAAAATGTTTCATGAGATCAACCAACCTCACATCATTAGCTAGTTAGCGCAAATAAACGTAAAAGAATTTATCAAAACATGACTGATTATTTATACATATTTGTTATGTATGACATCATGGCATAACACTTTACTAACAAAACAACTTGATTCATATAGACCTTACTATATTAAAGTATGGTTGTTCACTAACTTGTGGCCAATTGTGAGATATCATATCTACCATGAATTCTTATCAACCGAAAATGATCATTGCCACCCTTACCACATTTATTGTGGCCACTTGGTCCTAGGAATCATCATTCTAGACCTTAAAGCCACATAGTCCTTACTCATCATTTGATTTCCAGTTTAGTTGCCTAATTATATCTATTTGACTACACATGATACAAAAACTTGAACATCAAGATCTCACAAGCATCTCATATACATAACTATCATGATTACATTGGTCCATCTCATTAAATTCATCTATGTAGTTATTAAAGCATTCATATTGGCATGAAGCATCTTATGTTAGTCATGCATGTGACATAACATTCACGAGAGGAATGTCATTAATGATTCGTCACATAAATATAGTACATTTAAAGAGTTATGATTTCCCCATCCTCAAGTAGTCTCACTTGAAGATGCCGATCCATGCGCTAATATGGTTCCTAGTTGCATTGCTGCAATTTTGGTTACTTATGCTAGCTTAAATCAAATAATAATCTCCTAACCCTTGGGTTTCTCACAACTTATATAGGTG
>NW_018164519.1:257449-259030 GCF_001263595.1 Phalaenopsis equestris | reverse complement strand
AAACACATTTGATTGAACGGGGATCATGTTTGCTATGAGTTATAATGGTAGATATTCTCAAATTCTCATACGGGTTATCTCAATTTTTAATACTTATAACAGTTGTATTCTTTATCCCATAGCAAAATACGTCTCATTCCATCGTTTATCTCCGATCTACAAAGCTTTTGTCACTTCCTTGACGGATCATGGTCTTCCACAACTATTGAGGCATCATTGGTGGACCTTTCCTAGAAGACTGCAATAATGGATGAAATGAATGCCTTTCGGCGAAACCATAAGTGGGATGTTGTTGATTCATTGGTGAAAGAAAGCTGTGGGTTGTCGATGGATTTTTAACACCAAATTGAACTCTGATGAATGAAATGAAGCGCGATTGGTCACCAAAGACTACTCACAAACCTATGGAGTTGACTATGAGGAGACGTTTACTCTAGTTGATAAGCTGAACACCATTCGGGTTCTGTTATCCTTTACTGTGAATCTAGATTGGCCCTTACTCCAATTGGATGTCAAGAATGTTTTAGAATTATTAGAATTTATTTAAGCTACTTTATTTATCTATGCTTCAACTTGTGGGGGAGTATTAAAACTATTAAAATTTATTTAGGTTACGTTATTAGCATTTAGTTATTTCCTTTCCTTTCCAGATATATTCTAGTTTATGTATTTTTTATGTTATGTCTTTCCCATTTGATAACTCTTATATCATGTATTTATATCCCTTTAGGATATCGATAAAATTATCCTGCTGTTTTTGCTGTTTTACAAAACATATAAAAATGCGTATTTTTTATTGAAGTTAAGAACAACTATAAGCATCAATTTCAGCCTTTTCTTTTGTTGCTTCATCACAAAGACCCGTGTTATTAGCTATTTGTTGGTTGCATAAGTTTTAGTTCCTAGTGGATCATAAGCGATTAATCAAAAACAATTTACATCTCCTAAAAAGCTTCTTTCCAAATTCTTTGAACTCTTGTTTGGCTAAAGATGACTTTTATTGACTTTCCAACCAGAAAATTCTTGTTTTGGTCAAGTCTTTTCTATGAATTAACCTTGAAGTTGCTAGTGCAATTATCAGTCTTCAATTATATAATACAGTTATGCATCCTTTCATTTTGTTGATCCTGGCCATGGAATTATTGACGCAAATTGTATAATGGATTACATGTGTTTTTAAGGAATCAGTTTATATAGGGTCCTTTGTAATGATATGTTTTAGAGAGTTTAATAGTTATGTTAATGCATTAATTTTTTTTTCTCTTTTATTTATTCGCTATTCCAAACCTAAAAACACCTTTTCTGGATTGTATCTTGTGTGTTTAAAATGTGCCTCTTCTCTCACTTTTCCGCTTAAATTTATTGTTCCTTGCTTGTTATTCAGATATATGAAATAGGAGGTGGCTCTGGAACGTGTGCAAAGTGTATACTGGATTACATGCTGTTAAACGCACCTGAAAGGGTATACAATAACTTGACTTACATGTACGCCAAATGCTTCTCTGAAGTGCGGTTTATTTTTACTCATTTTTTATTAGTTCTCTGCGAGTGAATTTTGAAATTATACAAGGAATGACAGCT
>NW_018164519.1:246163-257349 GCF_001263595.1 Phalaenopsis equestris | reverse complement strand
CTTTGACCTACATCAATATAAAATCTAGAGAATTGTATTT
Source organism: Phalaenopsis equestris (assembly GCF_001263595.1). NCBI lineage: Eukaryota > Viridiplantae > Streptophyta > Magnoliopsida > Asparagales > Orchidaceae > Phalaenopsis > Phalaenopsis equestris. The sequence continues at coordinate 257,309 of NW_018164519.1, read as the reverse complement.
TCTATGAATTTTTGCATTGAATTATATAAACACATTATCAAAGCCTTTTACACGGGCTCCTTTTCAATGGTAAGGGCAAACTAATAGATATAATGAGGGGGAGAGAGAAAGATTATCATATTTTATTGAATTTTCTTTAATCCTCTTTTAGAATTTTCTTTAATCCTCTTTTAAAAGAGTTGTAATACCCAACTTGAAAAGTATCATTGCTCATCATTGGTTTGGAAGATCTATTTGCATAAGTAACAATTTTTTGGTAAGAACAATTTTGTGCTCCCGCTTTGATAATGTTGCATCAAAGTATAAAAACTCCCTTGATAAATGACAATAACAAAGATAGTTTTATCACAATCCTCTAGAAGAAGCACAAATGATAGAAATTAGCTTTCTTAGAATTACACCTCCTAAATAAAGATGCAAAAAAATCGGAGTAACCAAGCCACAAATCTAAGCTAGGATATACCCAAAAATCATTCATTCATATATCACACCAAAAGTTAAAAAATATATATTATTTGCATCTCCATCTAAAAAAAAAAAAAACCAACAGAAAGACAAACATAACATTTCTGTTCCCAAGGATCATAGGGGAAAACATACCTTACGAATCAGAAGGAAAATTGAAATGTTAGGGCTCGCGGGAAGGAAGGAGAGGGATATCGGGTATACCTTGCGCGATCTCAGCGAAGGAGAGGAGGATCGGCGAGCCGAGAGAGATCTGCCAGGCGAGGCGTGCGATTCTCCTGGAAAGCGCGCCGATCTCCTGGTTGAGCAGAGGAGATCGATTTTTCTGCCGATTCTCCAAGGGCGATGGCGTGGGAGCGAGGTGATCTACGATTCTCCAAGGGCGGCGAGGGAGCGAGGCGAGGCTTCGAGCGAGATTTGCGAAGGGCGGCTCAGGGATTAGGAAAATTGATATGCGGGACGCAGGAGGCAGACAACTTACAAAACCACGTAGAAAATAACGATAAAAAAACGCCGCGACACCAAAAAATTAGACCAATCGAGGTAGTCAAAAGGGGAGGCGGCTTTTTGAAAACGCTGCCGCACCCTATAAGCTGCCCTAAACGGGCACTTAGTCATTTTCTATATACGTGTTGTATTAAGGATTGGAAATCAATTTTTTTGGCATGTTTTGTATCGGGACAACTACTGACGTCTCTTCTTCCCTTTGAGAGCTGTATCCTAGAGTTCCAAGTGGTGTTTTGGCTATATCTTGGTTTCAAGGTGAAGATTATTACATCTCGTCGCTCCACATTGTCCTTCCCTTCTGCAGCTGCCCTCAAGACAACAACTTTTGTTGTTTTTCATTGCAGGCTTCCCACTTGAGCCCTTCTTGCTTGCTGCCCCCATTCTGGACAGTCGTCCCTTGCTGCTTGCAGCCCCTCGCTTCGTTCCTTGACCGCTGTCATTCGAAAAACAGTAAAAAAATAGTAAACCTGCTGTCCTCTGGCTGTTCCAACCTTTCCTACCGTGCCTCCCCGCATTATTTGCTGCCCTTGCTGTCCCAGCATTCTGCTTCGCTGCCAACGCCAATTCAGCCCCCTCTTTGGCTATCCCAACCACTTACAATCTCATTTCAGCCATCTACCTTTGCTCTCTCAACCACCTAACCGACCTTCACTACCCATGGGTCGAACCCTAACGCGACTTCGTGTTGTGTTTGTTGTAATTTTCCTTTCTAGTTTGTTGATTGTAAGTACCTATTTTTTTCATTAATAATGTATGTTTTTTCTATTGTGTTTTGGGTTAACTCCGATATCATTTTGTAACAGAGCTAACCCTAGTTCTATCTTTGGGCTTCCTAACATCCTCCTTAACTCCTCACCAAAAATTTTATATTTTGTTCCCAAACCTTAGACACCCTTAGACATAACCCTACTTTTCTTTTGTTGATTTTCAAACAAATTAATTTTTCGACGCTGTCTATCAGTCTTCTACAATCTCTTTCATCTCTCAACTATAAATTCTAACCATGCCACCATGTAGATACATAGTTGAGCCTACCCGGGAAGAGATACAACGAGAGATCCGCCGATTTCAGTGCAGGCTTGCAGAAATTGAGGTAAAAACCTAGGGAGAGATTATCCTCGTCCGGGATCGGGAAAGTTGAAGAGGTGAAAGAGACGAGAATTTCAACCCCTTCAATATGGAGGATTTTAGTAATGGAAAAGAAAGACCAAGACGTTTCTTAATGTAATTTAGTATCAGAGGAGGCAAAGAGAAGAGCCAACATATGGATAACAGGAGAATATAAAGGTGAAGCTGGAGATCCAGTGTCAGTTCTTACTTGCATATTATAGACAGAAGGTCCACACTCTAGCTTCAAAAGTGGACAACCACATCACTGGACGACCATCAGGTTTTGCAGATAGAGCTCAACCTCAGGGTTTTACAACCAGATTACACCTACGAGAACACCTAAGATGACTCGGGGAGAACATGTGGAACCAATATGCATCCCTAAATCTATCACAACCGCAAAGTGTTGCAAGTGATATAGATTTGTGCATGTTGAATCCGACTACATAACCAGGGGTGATCTATTTCCCTGAGCAGAGTATTCTTGAAAAATTGGGTAATGCCACTGTAGACACTGAAAATGGTGAGGACACAAAGGTAAATGACCAACCTTCAATTGAGGGGGAAAAAATGCACATATCCCTTGGGAGAGACTCCAATCGACTTTATGATGAGTGTCCAAGGAAACCTTGAGTTTGAGGTATTGACACCAGAGGCATGACAATCTCTGATAAGAGAAAGTCATACCATCCAGATCTATAGACTCATTCATGAGTTGCTTCTAATAAGGGAGGGCCAACATGTTAGAAATGGGGCCCTTTTGTCCCATTTCGGGAGATTTCATGGAATTGTTTAGATGTTAGATTCAGTTTAGTATGGTGCTCATCGTCAGATGTCTAGACAGGAGGGATAAACCCCAACCTTGAAATTTATCTTAGGAATTTGATGGGAAAAGAAAAATCTTCTATGAGATCCAAGTCCTATCAGTGAATAAGAGGTCTCTCCTGAGTGGTTGCTAGTGAGAGTGACTTGACGGGAAAAGAAAAATCTTCTATGAGATCTAAGTCCTATCAGTGAAGAAGAGGTCTCTCCTGAGTGGTTGCTAGTGAGAGTGATATAATTTATCACAAATTTCACCCCAGAATTGATTCTCCTCGCATAATTGTTTATCAAATATATTTAGATGAATACTAAGAGTGGAAGCAACCAATTACATATTTGATGGCTCGAGGCTTAGTTCATGAGGATACTTATTCATGTACAGTTTCAGTTATGATTATACCAAAATATGATTTATACATATTCTATCAAGATGTGTTTTAGAATGCCAACACCACTAAGATTGACTTAGCGGGAGATTACAACTTTTCCGCCACCTTCAATGTAGTCAACCTGACGCCATATGATGAGTAGACAGAAACTTCGACAGGATGAGGTACAAGATCCCCTCAACCCCGGAAGATTGAAGCAGAAGTTTACCGCTGGATTTTGCAATCGCGGGGGACGAGCCAAAACAATCTCTTTTTCCTTTCTACGTGTTGTATCATGGCTTACAATTCAGTTTTTTGTGTGTTTTATATCAGGACAGCCACTAGCGTCTCTTCTTCCCTTCAAGGGTTGTATCCTAGGGTTCCAAGTGGTGTTTCGGTTGTATCTTGATTTCCATGTGGTGATTTTTCGTTCCCACATCGCACCTCACCGCTCCATCTCGTCCTTCCCGCTTTGCCCCATCGCTTCCATCATCTAGAAAACAGTAAACCTGCTGTTTTCCTGCTGTCCTCTGACTATTCTAGCCTCTTCAACTGCGCCTTGCTGCTGCGCTCGCCACCTCACCTACTGCCATGACTGTCCCAGCATTTGCTTTTGCCTATTGTAGCCAGGTATGTTGCTTCATGCCATAAATTTATGCTTGGTTAGGCAATATTTTTATGATTCCACTGCTTATAACTCCGGTAAGTTTATTTTTTAAATGGTAGAATTCTCTTTGATGATTCTAACGCCGAACCGGAAGGGACATGAACTTGGGAAGTCATTACCTACAATTTGCCAACCATGTTTGTTTTACCATCTCACATTAGCCAACTTTTGCTTTCATTTCAATTGTAGCTTGAGCTTTGAAGAGGAGACATGAATGAACTCGAGTAAGAGAGTGATATGGGGCTATCATGATAGAATTATAAAAGATATTAAAAAGATGAAAAATATAAAAATAATAACTAGATAAACTAATCTTATGCTTAAACAAGTATATTGCAACTCCCAAAAAGGTTTTATGTTTTACACTTGATCCAGATTCAAAATCTTAGAATACTCTTCGCATCTAGAATAATCATTTTTCTTAAATTAAATACTATCTCTTACATTCACTAGAATAAAATAATTATATGCACAAGGAATAACTATCAGCTAAATAATTGCTGATGAAGTGCTAACAAACTGCTAGCAAAATACTGATATATGTTAAACCTTAATAAATGATGAAATGTTCATGAAGTCTAAAAAAATTATGAAGTGAGACAGAATATAGAAAGCATAACTTGGCAAGTATGTGTACTCATTATTATCAAACCACCCGTACGCATAATGTATCCATGCTACTGAGAGGATTACTTGAAGAAAATTGCTTTAAAAATGATATTTTAAGGATGATTTAGTAATTATTGCATATCAAAAAGTTGTTTTTCTATTTTTTCATTGGACGGTCAGCATGTTATATTTTTTGGCGACTTCTCATGTTAAATGATTGGGTTCTTACAAATGCAGTTCAGTGGAGATTAGTCCTTCTCTGGCAAAAAGACAATTAGAGACTGTTGGAGAAGTTTCAAGTCATCTAAATCGGTACAGAGTAGAAAACCGGGATGCGTTAGATAGAAGTGGATGTGAGTAAGCCGCAGCTTCTTTTGTTAACTTTGTTCACTCTATTCGTTTTTTAATAGGTTAATAAAGGAATTGTGAATAAGATATTGACACCAGTAGCATGAATAACTTTCACTGATTTAATCCAATCTGTTTAATTTCTATTATATCTGTAATTTGAATGGTTCTAACAGTAAGTTCTAAATATTTTATGGAAACTATGTACTTTGAACTGCTTTTTGAAAGTTTCTTCGTTATGATATTGTTTAGCTTAGTTGGCTTGCAAGATGAAAGAAATTCTAATATTTTGTTAATTTTTGTAAGTGAATTAAGTTATAGAAAAGCTTTAGGGATGGCCTTAAACGTGTCATATCATTTTCGTTTTATTTTTGTTGTAATGGTTGAGGACACCAATGGGGAAGGGGAAACTGTGAAACCGTACAAGTGTCTTGTAGAATTTGAAGATAAGACTTTGAAAGGTGTTTTGCAGGAGTTTCTAAAATTAATAATTTTTCAGATTTGAGTAAATTTACATAATGGAATTAGAAAGTTTAAAAATAAGTTTATTTAATTGAAGACAAATGTAAAACACCAAGATAGATGAAATCGTGCTATTTTGGAGTTTGAACTTTCAATGCTTTATTTGCTTGTGTAGGGCAGTCATATTAGTGAACATGGCGATGACTATATGATGAACTATATTGCATGTAAAAATTAAAATAGAAAAAGAAAAGAAAGATATTTGTTTTCTCACAATAGTGGCAATTCTAGGTATTCTACAACATTAAATAAAAATGTTTAAGCTGATTGCTCTTTTAATTTATGCAGGGCATGTTGACCCCAATCCTTGTTGGGTTATAATGCTTGAGGTATTATTTGCATTATGTGCTGCTTTTAATTTGCATTAATGGCTCTGCAGTTATTTTCATGCAATAAATTCTGTACTGAAAACTGATTCATCTCATCAAGCAATTTTGCTTCGGGAACCAAAATAGCTGTACATGTTAAACAATAGGTAAAATTGAAGTGGATGAAGCATATGGACTTAGAAAGTACTTGCAATTCTAAGGATATGTTAAGCTGATATTCTCAAAATTTTAACGTGTTGTATGTTGGATTCTTTCATAAGAGTATTCTAACATAAAAGGAAACACATGAGAGACAATACAATTTTTTCTTGGAATATCCAAAAGATAAAAACCACATTGAAACCCTAAATTTAAAGTCTATTCTTTGCTGTCGGAGAGATCACAGTCTAGGGGTTCTAATGTAAATGTAATATGAGATGCTTCAAAATAATGCAATTAACCCAAAAAAATTGCTGTTACAATCTTTTAGCCTTTGGCAATTATTCATAACCTTTGATGAAAATTTAAAAATTCACTACTGAAGGTATTGACCAGAAATTAAGTATTTATATGACCATGTAAGTGTTTTAAAATGATGCATTTATGAAAACTAAATTGTACAAATCTGATTAAAATCCATTATGCATTCATGCCAGTAACAAAATATAGAATAAGAAGATAAAAAGTTTTGAAAGAATTGATAAAACAAGAAGCATGCTTCTAGTGTGTGCAAGGTCATGATCTCTCCCAAAACCATTGAAATCTCTCATTTCTGTAATGAATTGGATAAGAAAGTAAAGCATATAATACAACCAACTAGAAATTTTAATCAAATATTAGTTATAATTATTATCATAAAGCCTTGTAGAGAATTTCTCTCAGCTGACAATGTTTAAAAAGCATTCATAGGCCTTCATCGTTTTCACGAGATAATTGACAAAACATAGGATTTTCTCATCGTGTTGGAAGAACACATATAAGTACTTATTTTTGCATTTTACCCTTGCATTGAACTACATATGATTGCCAACATTTTTGGCTTTGGCTGCATTTTACCTTGAATGTGTGAGATCATGTTGACGAGATTGTGACAAAGCGATGAATCTGCAAGGATGGGGTCAAAAAACAAATTTTCTTTATTTTTTTTTATTTTCCTCTTTTTTGTTTTTTTTTTGGGTTTCACATTTATAAGTTTTTTTTTATTATTTTCCTCTTTTTTTGAAACTCTTTTTTGTTTTTTTTGGGTTTCACATTTATAAGTTTTTTTTTATGTTCCTTCATCTCTCTCTCTCTCTCTCTCTCTCTCTCTCTTGCGGTCCTCAACACTATACAGAGAGAGAGAGGGTGTGTGTAGGTGAATCGGTGAGAATGAAATGGAGAAGGGGCTATGAGGAAAGGTTAGAGAGAGGTTATTTTGTGTAGGATTGTTGACCTCTGTATATGTAAGTGCAACTTAAATCAAATGTGTTGGATGAATCAAATGATGTACATGACGTCGCACGAAACATGCTCTCCGTTCGATCACCATCAAGACTATTCAAATATCGCTACTTTGCGAGAAGATCTTCATCAAAATTTTGAACTTACTAGGTGATGTTCCCACATGAATGCAGAGTATGAATTATGCCTGCATGCAAGAGTAACAACACGTATTTTGAGGCATGGGAGTGAAAAATTAGTTAAATGCTATAATCAAATTAGATAAAATTTTACAAAAATTATATATAAATAAAAATGGGTGGATTCGTTTAAATATATGGTTAAAAAGAACATTATAATAAATAAATATTTCTATAAAATAATATATATGTATTTGAAAATTGAATATAAATAAAAAAAGAAGAGAGATTTTATGTTAGTAATCAATTAACTAGACAAATTAAGTAAAATTTAGTTAAATTTGCTTTGATAAATTATAAATACATTACATAAATGTTTCAATAAAATATTTTTAATACAATGTTCTACGGGCTACTTATTTTATTTGTTAAATTTTAAATTCTGTCATTGTTTCCGATCTTTTATTGAGTTTTTGGAGTCACCGGCTTGTCTTATCGACGTCATATAATTCTTTTTCCAAATAAGTCTCTCTTTTGAGAGAAACTGGAAAGAAAGAAAATACGAAGAAATTTGACTAACAATTTTAAAAAAATGCGGAGAACTTTCAGAAGGTAAATTTCGTGTGATAGCCCAACAACGTATGTCCGAAACAAGATCGGAACGAAGATGCCTTCAAAACATATCTGCGTAGAAAACCCTATGAAAGCAACATACAACCTGAGATTCAAGTTCTTGTTCTTGTTCTGGGTTCAAGAGTACTCCCAAAGGAATGCATTACTTTGGTTAATTACATCTTCGAAGATGCCCAATAATACTCTCGATAAAAAACGTCTTGCTTACGAAATTAATGATATTCGGTTATTATTATATTTTTTTTAGGAAACCAAAGGATTTTAATCATCTCAAGTGGGAGAATCCTGATGCTTTCGACTTCTGTACTGGGCCACAGGCCAGAGGGTGAATCACCGTATCCACTATGGGTGGCGACGCTTAAGCATGCAGGGCCCACGAGACGATATCAACGATTTTTCAAGGGAATTGACTTGACTCAAAACTGGTGTCAACGAAAAAGGGAGGAATCCCTAAACATGTAGAAGTAGCCATGTCAATTTTCATTTATTTGTCATCCTAAGCTATGGAGACTTTAAGTCTAACTGGTCGTGAAGATAGTCAACCCAACCCGACTAGAGATCCCTTGTTAGCAATCCTTGAATTGCATCGTCCAAGGAGACCTCGGTAGCCTTAAGGTCAAAAGAAGGAAACTCTAGTTCCTATGACCCTTTAAGGGTTAGATTTTATATAAAATGAGACTTATACTCGTCAATTAAATGACAGAGATGTCGTTGGAGTGCAGAAAGAAAGGGGGACCAACTACAAAGCTAGAACTGCCTCATAAAAGACTTATGCCCCCATCTGGGTTGGGGGAACCTCTATCACTTTAGTCTATTAGACAACCTTCTATATAGAAAATTATGCTTGGCCAAGTAGATTAAAGTAGCACGGGGGCTCCTCACCGAAACATGCAATATGATATAGTTTTTTGCAATTAAATTTAAATTTGGAGACCTTATTAATATGACTCGGGTGATTTCCATGCATAAAACCGATTTTAAAACCGTTTAGAAGGCCATGCAGGAAAGTAATTGCAGAATTTAAATAGTTGAAAGATTTTAATCCTAAATTTTGATTTATATTGAATCCTCTATTATTAAAAATTATTTATAGAAAATTTATATTTAGAATTCTTAACGAGCCCAGATTGTAGTTTAGTACGAGTCCGGATAAACTACAAGCCAAGAAAGAGAAAATGCAAGCACACTTCAACAAGCAAAGCAAGCCAAACAAAATATATAGCAGACCGGTGCCGCTGGGTCAGGAACAAATTCCAAAAAAACAATAAAACAGCTGGACTTTGCAAATACTTGTCTGATCCTAATTCTATACATGAATTCAAGTTTAAAATTAAGTTATAGGACCCAAACAACTGTTCCTGTTCCTCGTCACATGATTAAGTGCGTCATACACCTCGGAACCCGTGGCCGTACTTTATTTCCGATATATACTCAATCCTAAAGACTATAAGCAAATACATAATAAAATAAAATAAAAAACTCGACCTGCAAAAGTTTGCACGGGTTATATTTTGCAACACATATGAGCTATGTCTGGCGGGAGGAGAGCATTAGCAACACCTGCAGAAAAGTGTTAGTTTTAAAATCACTACTTGCTTATCTTTTTTTTATGTGTGTTTAGGCATGACTCCCTGCAAGAAGACCACCCATAATATACTATTACACGTCTCAAACTCAGTAAACATGCAAAAATATCATACAAAAAAATGTTTGACTATGACAACCAATTCAACAGAGAACTATTGTCAGACATCAAAAATATTATATAGCATCCTAACCCTAGCCTAACACACATCTAACGAAACGTGTCCTAACATAGTATCTAAGTGCATGTGCAGTGCAAGAGTAAAGGCTAGCCGTATGGCTTTAACGTGGTCGCCAATTCCGACGCCTTCCTAAAGATCAAAGGGATCTAAAGTGTATCACCCAAATGGATTTTTAAAGAAGTTTGGCCTCACATATTTACTATTTGTATAATTTTTCAAATATGGTGGATATTATAAATAGAGAAAATATGATATTTTATTATTTTCAAAATTAGGACCATTAAAGGCGGGTCTGTGGCATGCAAGGTGCATACATTAGATTTCTTAGAACCTTGACACATTCATATTTGTGCTGGTCCTGATGCAATAACTCGCATTCTTCGGCGAGGTTTACTCGGCAAGCAATACTTGTTAAAAGATTTTGACATACACGAAGTCTCTCACTTAATGATTTTAATTTGCTATCAAAACATGCAAGCAAAATCCATACAAGCAACATGCTTCCACACCGTAATCGCTTAAGCGAGGTGCGAGCGATCACGACGAGCGCCGAAATTCAACTTTAACATCAAGCAACATGCAAATGACAAACTCAAATGCAAACAGACTGCACACTCATCGAGTTTAGGGCTTTATAACGTGACCCAACTCAAGCATACAACATGAATTATCTATGACATTTATGTGTGATGCCATAGGAGATGAGGCGGCAGGTCCTCCATTTAAGAAATTTGCACACCGACGGACTAGCTTTACTAGCCACCACTCACGGAAGATTTTACAATTATTAAACCACACACATATGGTGGCACATGTGTGCGATAATACTACAAATGTTGGTGCGCAAGGAGTCACCACATGCAAATGTCGAAGGAAAAATTTAATTTTTCATGCAATGATATTTAATATATCACATAATATTAAAAAAAATATATTTTATGCATACAAGTATGAAAGCAAGCAATTTACACTACATACAAGTAATGTGAAGATAAGTGCAAGGAAATGCAGCATGCAAAAATGACCGGTTGATCGAGCCTTGATGGCGAATTGAACCGGAGTGGTTTGGTTGATTGGACCTTGACGATCGATCGAACTAAAAATGTCCGGTTTTATGATCGAGTCTTGGTGGTCGATCGAACCAGGTTGGATGGTTTTGTGATCGGGCCTTAGTGATCAACCGTATCAAAATATTCAGTTTTATGATCGGACCTTGGTAGCCAATCGGATCAAAGTGTTCGGTTTTATGATCGCATCTTGGTGGCCGATCGAGCCGTAGTGGGTGGTTTTGTGATTGGGTCTTGGTGGCCGATCGAACCGTAAGGGGTGGTTTTGTGATCGGGCCTTGGTGACCGATCAAACCTATATGATTGATCGATCGAGCCTTAGTGACCAATCAAACCAAAGTGATTTAGTTGATTGGACCTTGGTGGCCAATCAAGTCCATTTGATCTATCAATTG
>NW_018164519.1:241614-246063 GCF_001263595.1 Phalaenopsis equestris | reverse complement strand
CTCTTTTGCTTGCTCTATCGAGACCCCAAAAAATCTCCTCTCGCATGCATTGGACTTTGCCAATTCATCTGCTCTACACAGTCTGCAGAAGCATTTAATTGCATGAAAATGGCAACGCTTTATATGATATCCCTTGATTTGCCTTAAACCCTTCCATAAGCCCCCCCCTAGAAAACATGCAAAAGTTTCCTTTATATGAGTATCTTAGGTGTGACTCAGCGACACTGAACAACACAAAGCGGCTTGGGCACGTAGTTTTTCTATTTCTCTCATTTGTTCGGGGCGCCTATGCGCCAATGGGGGGTTTATATGTGCCCCCTTTACTGCCCTGAGAGCGACTCCAGGAAAATCTTGACCCTTATACGTCAAATTGGGTTCTTTGTTTACCCCAGGGAGTCGCCTTCATATGCCTTGGCGCCTAAGCGCCAACATGGGGGCATATGTGCCCCCTCTTGCTGTGTGCCCCCTTTTCCTTGAACTGTGCCCCGTAGTGGCTCTTGGCACCTGTGCACCAACCCTTAAAAAAATTTCAAAATTTTCAACTTTTGGTCTTTCATTCTCTTCTTCGCCAGGGTTTGCGTAGTGGATTTCTATGGGCCCTCAGACCATCAGAAGATAGAGGAGTGAACACAAACTTCTCCATGCCCGAGTGGACATCAAGAATGCATCGTATCGGGCGAAAATTGCTGCCGGGGGCTGGGTACGACATTGAAGGTCTAAAACTTACTTTTGCGTCCAAATGTCCGTATAAATTTTTTTACTGATCCGAAAGCCACGGGAAATCATGTGGCGTTTAAATATGACCTTGTAACTAAAAAATGAGCATTCTAGAGGTTTTAAATTAGGGTTTTTTTGTGCCTGCAGGCGTTGTAGACCCCCGCGCGGTGGATCGATCCGAACCCGAATTTTCCTAAAACCCACGTGGGAGATTTTGATTACCCTTGACCAAGGGAGGCTCCGAATAGACGAAGCATAATCTCTAAACACTAGAATGGACGTTAAATGTGTCTTGTGTCAAAATTAACATCCCCTCAAGATGAATTCTCCTGGGTACGGCTGAATTGGTACCGATCCCGATTCCGTGCTCAAGGCACGTGCTAGGAGGCTCCATTATTTGTTACATGCAGTTAATTCAAATATGTTATCCGTTATTCTATTTTGTTGAAAGGGCACTCTTCAAACAGATTTTGGAATATTCTGCATTTTCAAAATGATATAATCAGTGCTAACATATAAAATCATTGATCTTGTTGGATGGAAGTTCACTTACTATTTAATATGACTGAATTTGTTCTTACCAACAGAATGCCATCTCATGGTCTTCCTGTTATTTTCTTCTACGATTTAATTTATATGATCGGAAAGGATGTTATCCAGAAAGATTTCAAAAATTTTCTTTAAGGGGTTGTTTTACCTTCGTTATTTGATGCTCTTGGATTAGATGAGAATAAAAATGATATATTTTTATCTTGGACAAGTAAATATGGAAGTCATTATATGTGAGAGTTGTTATCCAGAAAGATTTTAAAAATTTTCTTTAAGGGGTTGTTTTACCTTTGTTATTTGATGCTCATGGATTAGAAGAGAATAAAAATGATATGGACAAGTAAATATGGAAGTCATTATATGTGAGAGAAATAAGGCTATTTGTTGTGGTAGAATGGCTTTCTTACTTATTAATAGGCCTGTATAACACGTTGAAATGAGGCCACTAAAAGTAAAAGATGAATCATGGTTTATTCGTAATATTGACTAGAATGATGTGTCTGTAATTACAGAGAACAATTTTTCATGTTGATGTCTAAAAACTAACACTTGTTTTTCTACTTTTAACCAATTTTGTCTTGACTATTGCTTAATGATGAAGGTCCTTGATAATCTTCCACATGATCTTGTTTATTCCCCCGATCAAGTTTCTCCATGGACGGAGGCTTGGATTGAGAAAGCGGAAGACAGGTTTGTAACACTGAATACATAAAAAATGCTTGAAATATTTATGGTCAATAATTGCAATTATCATTGTAAACTTGCACCTCTAGTGTTGATTTCCATCTTCCCATAGTTACATTAATGTAGTCATCATCATATATGTTCTTTTGTTATTTACTTGAACTTTCTGTTCGATTCCCCCTCATCTTAGAAGAGAAAAATAATATTCTTTCTTTACTTCTAATAAGGATGGACATTAAACTTTGATATAATTGGTAGTTTTGTTTAACCTTAATGTGCCCTATTTAATTAATGACCAAGAGTTCTTCTTGTAATGCCCATATCTTCATATAGCTTCTGAAAATGACCTTTCATAGTTTCTTATCCATATGTGCTCAACAAATGGTCTATGGTTTCCATTAGAAAAATAGAAACTTGAAGGAACAAATCAGGATGCTTCCATGAGTGAACCAAATCTTGGCCATTTAAAAATCACTAGGAGGATCACTGGCCAAGGTCTTGAACGTAGGTGTGAATGGAAAGATTGAGCTCCCAAGTAAAGCACATTAATACTCAAATGCTTCCTGAAATTACATAATTTGTAAATAGACTTGATAATATCAACAATAAAAGTAACTTTTTGAATCCTTTTATTTAAATATTATATGAGCTAATCAATCTCTTGATGTTTCACTCATTTGTGCCTTTTTGTGACAGCTTACAAATTTCTGAGACCTTTAAGCCATTACAAGATACACTAATTGCTCAATGTATTAATATTATTGGCTTGGATAAGGAGAGAAATATACAGCCTAGCCGATTTTTTTCTGCCGCAAGGAAAATTTGGTCAAAGGCATTTCCAAAGCCTCATAAAGCTTGGATGCCAACTGGCTGCCTGGTTAGAAAGTTATTTTTACACATTAATGATAGATGCCCATAAAAAAAGTTACTTTTCTTGAACTTGTTCTTGAACATGCAGCAACTCCTTGAAGTTCTACATTGGGCTTTGCCGAAGATGTCGCTTGTTGCTTCTGATTTTAATTACCTTCCGGATGTTAGAATTATGGGTGACCGGGCTCCTCTTGTTTCTACCAAGGTAAATTAGACCTCCATCAGTCATCATTCTTCTCTCTTCTATCTGATTTAATTTCTTATCCGTTGATATTTCGCATTATTTTTCAGTCTATACTTTATCTGTGAGGATCATTTCAGTCATTTCTATACATCTAGTTGAACGGTTAACTTCAAATGTTTTTGGAGCTCAATTATAAATAAAGTTTAAGACCTTTATACTTCTCCTATACAGTTTTTATGGTTTCACTTGATTGTTAAGTATATCAACTTTGATTCTAACAAAAATTTAATGTTTTTTACTCCAGTCACTATGTTTTGGAGCTGAGATTTGTCACCATCATTATCATTAACGTTTTCCTAATTGTTTATGTTAGATTATTCTACTCAGGTTGCTTGCTCCGCCTCTTTCATGTGGTTCTTTGACGGTTCTCATGCAAAAGTTTTTTCAACTTTGTTGTTTTCATTTCATCATTCAAATTTCACTACTTTTCTTTGATCTTTATTCATGTTTATTGCTTCTAGTATTAATGCCTTGGTCTTGTGCGGTGTTTGATTGGCTCTCTATGGGTGTTTTTTTTGTTTTTTATTGAATTGCTTCCCGTGGGCTCAGATATGGTGTTAGCTGCTTCCTAATAGTCGAACTCTCATATATTCCTTGAATGTAATCTTTTGGCGAGGTTCTCTTTAGATAATTTTCACATCAACACATTGGGGATTTTAATTGTAGATGACCTTTCCTGATCAGCCTTTTGTGGCATCTATAATTTAGTCTGTTTTTCTTTATTTTCTAGCAAATGTACTATTGCTTGTTTGGAGTTCAGCAATTTGGGTATTTACCGTGTTGTGAGATATTTTGTGGAAACCGATTTGAGCGACCTGAAGCAAAATGTTAGACATAAGCATACAAAATCAAACAACACATAAAACACAAATAACGTGAAAAAATACGAGAAAGGGAAAAAAATATGAAGGCGTGCCACACTAAGAAATCCACTATGAAAAAATAATGAGAATTATAAAAATTACACCACACTCCAACCTCTACATTTTTTGGAACTAAAAAGCACTCTTCTTCCTTATAAGAGAATAGTATAAATCCAATGCAATACACATAAATTCCTGCAACAAAGTTGAAACTTAAAGCCTCGAACTATTGAATTCAATTATTGGCGTCGGGGTGTTAGAATAGGGCACAATAGCACTACATGGGGAGCTGATCTCCAAGTTTTGCATTATCAATCGCTCAGTTTCTTGAAATTGTGCCCGGCGCACCATAACCCAGCCACTGGGGTCACCCCCCGCATCCCCTAGCAACCTCACCGTCAAGCTTTATCGGCGAAACTAACAAATTTGAGTGACCAATTGATAACCACATTGAAACTTTCCATCATAACAATCTCCCACTTAGATACTGATTGCAATTAATTTCACTCCAATCTTGCAACA
>NW_018164519.1:229024-241514 GCF_001263595.1 Phalaenopsis equestris | reverse complement strand
ACTAAGCTCAACACAACACTAGTAGTTTTCATCTTCACTACTAGAGAAAATATTTCCGTCAACTCAAATCCTTCATTTTGTTAAAATTCCTTCACAAAAAGTCTCTTCTTATAGTTTCCATCTAATTCTTCTTTCAGCTTGTAGACCCGCTTGTTGTGCAGTGCCTTTTTGCCATTACTACAAGAGAAAATATTTCCGTCAACTCAAATTCTTCATTTTGTTGAAATTCCTTCACAGAAAGTCTTTTCTTATAGTTTCCATCTAATTCTTCTTTCAGCCTGTAGACCCGCTTGTTGTGCAGTGCCTTTTTGCCATATGGTAATTTTACCAGTTCACATGTCTTATTTGACATTAATGACTGCTTCTCATCATCCATGACAAACTTTCACTATTTTGAGTCATCAACTCGAGTGTTCTCATCACAACACTTTGGTTCATCACTATCAGTCAGCAATAGATAATATAAAGAAGGAGAATATCTCTGTATTGGTCGTGTGATTCTGCTAGACCTCCTGAATTTTCACGCGCTTCATCACTTTGAGCACCCTTTCTCTCTCTATCTTCCTGATCACTTGAGTCTTTTATCTGAACATATTTGGAGTGATCTTCAAAAGCAACTGATGGATAATCCCGAGCTATGTTTTTGTCCCTGTACATTTTCATTTCATTGAGAGTAATATCACTGCTTCTAATGAATTTTTTATTCTGATAGTCTCATAGCCAACTTTATCTAAGTCATACCCAATAAAAATGCACTTGACAGATTTTGGATCAAGCTTACCCTTGGATCTTGCATCAACTTAAATATATGAGGAACAACCAATTACTTTCTTGTGAGATAGATTAACTTCTTTGTCACTTCAGGCTTCTTTAGGTAATCATTCACTAAAAGGATCATGATTTATCAGATAAACTGAAGTGTTTACTACTTTGCCTAAAATTGCTTTTGCAAGCCTGCATACAATCTTGTACTCCTATTACACTATGATAGTTCTATTCATGCGCCCGACAACACGATTTTACTGTAGTATATTTGGAACGATGAACTCATCTTTGATAGTTTCTGAACAACTGATCGCAATAATTACCATCGTTATCTGGTCTGAGACACTTTAATCTCAAGTCTTTCTCATTCTCAACAATGGCTTTCTATTTCTTAAACAAATCAAACACATCAGGTTTATGTTTTAAGAAACACAATCATATCTTCTTGGTGTGATCATCATTGAAAGTTACAATATTGAGAGCCTCCAATATACTAACTTGGAATAGGACCTTATACATCTGTATACACTAACTCCAACTTTGACCCACTTTTAAAAAAATATTCTTGGTGTGATCATCATTGAAAGTTACAATTTTGAGAGCCTCCAATATACTAAATTGGAATAGGACCTTATACATCTGTACACACTAACTCCAACTTTGACCCACTTTTAAAAAAATAACTCTTTTGCTTGAAATAAACACAATTTTCACAAAAATCTAAATTTTTAGACTTTATATCTTGAAATTTGTTTTTAGAAAGTAGAGACTTTATATTTCTCACTCATATGACCAAGTCTGTAGTGCCGGAGATTATGGGTGACCCGACAAGCTAACTCAACCTGAACCCAACTAAAAAAATTCAGGTTCGGGTTGACCAAAAAATGACCCGCCAACACTAAATTAAATTGAAATCGACCCATTAATCATTAATTAACCCTAAATTAACTTGCAATTGACATAAAATTGATTCAATTTTAGCCCAAATAACAGTTATTCCTTATTTTAAATGGGTTCTACAAGTTGGGTTTTGGTTGGTGGGTTGAAGGCGGGTCGGGTTCAGGTTGGGATTTTTTACCATTATAATATAAGTCTTATAGTTAAACCTATTCATGTCGGATCAATTTTGGGTCGAACGCATACCTGACCCACTGAGCTAAATTGATATCCCTACCAGAGACTTGCATGAATCTTTGTTCAAGCGACTCCAATAGATTTATACATCTCATTAATCTGATGGAGGATGCCTTCAATGTTGCCTCAAGCCATCTCCACTGCCCTTTTGGTGACTTTTTACGAATCACGTGTGAAAGTGACCACATACCCTGAGATTGCAAGCTGACTCACAGAAAACAAATTACTTTTCAAACATAGAACATGTCTAACTTCATTCAATTCTAGATTGATCCATTTTGACAACTTGATATTAACATTGCTCTTTCCAACAATATTGTAGGCCTTTTATTTCCCAAATACACTTTCTTTATATCACTTTGAGTATAGTTTTTTAACATCATTTTGTTAGGGCAAGCATGGAAAGAGGCGCCTGAATCTACTATTCACCACTGAATCCATTATCCATAATTCAGTACTGTCTAGGGATAAAATATTACATCTTTAATTTTTTTGTGGAGATATTTGTTGAGAGTTTTTTGTCTGGATCTCCACCACTTTTTGTCTGGGCCTCCACCACTAATCTTCTTCAGAGTTTTATGGTCTTTCCTAAAGTGACATTTCTTTCCATAGTTTTAACATTCTCCTATGTCTTTTTCTCTTCGCAACCCGGATTTTTCTCTCCTAGACTTGAATATGTCCTTGCTTGTATTTCTATCAAGTTTCATTTCTTTAGTTTCAACATTCAAAGCAAAATTTGAAGTTTCACTGCTCGCGTTCTTGCGAACTTCTTCATTCAGGATTGACCCCGGAATATCATTAAAGTAACTTTATATTTTATGAAGAGTAACTCATAGCAGTAACGAACCCATCCTAATTATTTTACTATGAAGTTAAGAGTAACAGTATTCTAACCTCATCATCAAAGTTGATGCCAACAGAACATAGCTTGTTTGTGTTGAGTTTAAGCTAAACTAATGACAGATGAGCAACAACTACTATGAGTTCATGAGGAGTTTGGAAATTTAGATGTTCCTCGAGCACTTGAATATTTTATTTCATTAGATTTGAATAAACTTTGCAATGCTCAGAGAATTTTTTGCCAACAAATTTACAAAGAAAAAATATGAGGGTTGCTTTTAAGACTACCTTGTGTCAATAATCACAAGACTTTGTGCCAACCTATATCTTCTTTTCCATTGGCAAATTAATGTTCATTTCAACCAAAACTTTGTTTGCAGAAGGCCTAAAGACGAGTAGTAGCAACATCCAATTGCAAAGGGTTGCCAAAGATGGAATATCAAAGCTAAGAAAAGGTCCTCTTAATAGGTGTGTTGGGCGGTTCTACAAGCACATTGAAATAGGGGGAGCATTTGACCACATGCATTGGAAAGCCAATGACATATTAGGTGCATCTAAAGAAGAGTGGTATAATATGTATTTTGATGATAACCTTATACTGATGTGAATGTGATCAATAATCTTAGATGAATTGTCACCAACCTTGTGTATATTTGACATGGATTTGCAAATGACATTGATATTTGGACGACCCAATGAAATTTTTCCTGCAAAAGACATAAAACAGGCAAACCAGCTTGGAGATTTCCTCCTTAAAAGAAATAAGCATAGGTTTGCTTTGAAATGATGGAGATTATTTATGGTTCTTTACATGAAAATTAACAAAAGTAAAGGGATGCACTCATGTGTGTAAAAGAGTCTTGATGAAAATTAACAAAAGTAAAGGGATGCACTCATGTCTAAGGAACTACTCACAACTTTTGCATAGGAACAGAAATAATGAATGATAAGGGGCACCTAATCTTATGAAATTTGATCAGACCAAGAGGCTATAATGGTGATTGAATGGAGGAACAATTATGACTGTAGGAGCATTCAAGAAGGAAGGTCTGAGATGGAATGGTGATCGAGGAGAGGGAAAGAAAGTGAGTGCATTGCGAAAGCAACAACAACATGGGCGGCAAAGATCAAGAACAGTGGAAGAAAGTTTCCTGGAGCCCAAGTGGCCCATCTGGAGCCATCCCGATGCAAAGTCCCAGGGTCAAGTAGGAAGCACATAAACATGGAAGGCATTGAGATGCGTGGGTGCGCAATGAAGGAATGGGAAATGTGAGGTCGTGCAAGGGTAGATAGGGGTGTAAGTGAGTTAAGCTGACTCGCGAGCTAGCTTCAGCTCGACTCGATAAATTGCTCGTGAATTAAGCTCAATGAGATAACAAGCCAAGCTCAAGTTGTTAGCTCGTGAGTCAGCTCGTTTAAAAAATATTAATATAAAATATACTCAAATTATATTAAATTGGAAGAGTTTATCTTTAAACTATTAAACATATTTTAAAAAAAATAATTTTTTATATTTTATATTAAGTGATTTCTTATTATTTTTCTCTTAATTGCTCATTCTATTTGTAATGCTACTTTAAATTAATATTATTTTTTCTCTTTTGTAATAAACTAGCCGGCTTATGAGCCGGCTCAAACTCTTAGACTTAAGCTCAAGTTTGAGGTCGGACCAAATTAAATTTATCAAGCTCAATCCGAGAATGGCCCGAGCTTGAATCAACTTGTTTACACCCCTACGGTGGAGTACTACATATGGCACTTGAGTGAGAGCTTAACAATGCAAGACGTGCAAGCGGTGAGGGCATTTCACTCTAGGGGTGTGCATTATTTGGTCAAAACCAAGTGATCAAGTTTGGCCGGTTCGGTTCGATTTCAAAATTGAATTTCAGTTTTTGAATTTTAAAACTTCAATATTTGGTTTTCGGTTCTATTTTAATTTTCATTTAACCGAAAAATCAAAATTTTATTAAAAATTTTTATTATATTTTAATTTCATGTAGAATAAACTAAAAAAATCAAAAAATTTATTATATATAATATTTTTGAATGAACTAAATAAAAGATTCATGAAATCAAATTGATAACATGTGAATAAGATATGTGATTCATAATGCTTGTTCTTAACCAAATTTCAATAAATAATTAAATTTCGGTTTTTTCGTAACCAAACCTTTTAAACTGAATTAAACATCGGTTCGGTCGGTTTAGTTTTATTTAAATTTAGATTGGTTCGGTTTCAATTTCAAAACCGATTCATCCGAACTGACCGATTGCTCACCCCTACTTCACACACCTGAGATGAGTGCATTGATGTGAACACGGTTGTAACGGTTAATATGATTTATGTTAAAAGTTTTGTTGTACTAGCATTGTGTTCTAGGGTTTATTGTTGATGGGAGTATTGTTGTTGTGATCCATGCATGTAATGCTCAGGTGTGGAAGGCTTTGTTCAGGCAATGTTCTATGCTTCTTTGCTTTGTTGCAAAAAATCTTCACTTAAACTGCAGTCAGTTAAGTTCTTTTCGATGCTCCTACAAACTTGTTGCTGCTTCTCATTCTATTGACATTAAAGCTGCATCCAAATTTAAAGATAAGTTGGATATTTTGTTTTGTTTTTCATTAATTTTTGTTGAAATGGTTAAGGCATGTGAAATCTCCATTAACCGTGAAGGAGAGTGATTTCCTAGCTTTGTATTAATAGAAGTAGAAAGTAGCGAAAATCTTAATTGGAGAACTCAGGGTATGGAGAGTAGTTAAAATCCTGAGAGGAGAACTTAAGAGTGGACTTAGTCTGTTTGTGTCAAATCATCATACATTGGTTCATGTTTCTATTTGTTGTACCATTATTTTAGTTTCCTTGCATGATTTATTTGATTTTGTTACATTGTGATGTGATGAGAACTATGCTGTTTTATATCTTTCACGTGATACAAGATATTTGACAGATGGTAGAAAACTTTTGATTGAAAAAGTGTGTTATGATAAATATTTCAAGAGATGAACATCAAACTTAGTGATATTGTTGAAGTTAAACATCTAGCTTCAGTATTTGTAATCAATATTGCTTATTTTTGGATCAATAACGCTAAAGGGTAGTTTATTAAAATAAAAAATACTTTGGTTGTTAAACACTTTCCTTCTACCTTTGGTAAGTTTTTCTCATTTTCCTTTCAGCCATAACTCTTTAAGCTTTTTCTCTTTTCATGTGTCTATTATTCATCCTAACTATTTTTAATTGCTTTTTAATTATATGACGACTCACCCATACAAAACAACTTGTTGTTCGTTCTGAAATATAATCTTGAATATTATCTTCTTCTTGTTCTTCCATCCTAAGTAACTGCCGTGGTGCTTAATTTGCAATTGTTCTGGAAATATGCTTGCAATTTCCTCCGATGGAGAGAAGTTCCCTTTGTTCCCCACACTTCCTTCGCATTAGAGTTACTCTGAGTAGCTTCTTGATTTAAACTTGATAGTCATAAATTGCATATTTGTTTCAGAAAGAAGGGATCACAGTTGATCATTCAAGTTACCTGGATGCAAAGGTATGCCTTTCTTCTCTATTTATCCTGCTCATAAGAACTGTACCCATTTTTGTGATTTAGTTTTTCTAATAAATCAAATGAGTATTAAGTTTCTGTTGGTAATTTGATGTAATTTTATGTTCTGGTGAGCAAATATTGCTGAATATTAAAGATTTTCTTTAAAATTTGCTTTTTTATACATTCTTTAATAAGATGAGTCGGGTTTTTAATTGCTTTTGAAAGATATTTATGTGGTAGTTAAAGTTAATGTTAGTTATTATATTCATAAATCATATTGGTTGGGCAACAGTTCATCAGCTATAATCAAGTGAATGTTTAAATGCTTGAAGGTGACTCTACAAAGTGAACAATTGTGACCTTGTACTACAACTGTGTTATGACCCGACCAGGGGTTTAGAATTTTCAGAAAAAAATGGTTGTTCAGACGGTGAGATTCAAATTTTATTTTATTTTTTGTCACTAACAAGTAATCATCCTGTAGGTTTGGAGAATTGAGCCAAATACATTTATTTATATAAAATGTTGACCTAAATACAACTTACTAAAATTCTAAACTCAGGAAAGAAATAACATCAATATCTCCTAAACTTAGGAAAGAAATAACACCGATATCTCCAAGATTGCAAAAAATCAAATAAAATAAACTAAAAATAGAAACTCCTATAAATAGCCTGAAATAAAAATAAATTCATAAATAATAAATTGTTATTAGTTTTGCTTTACCCTGAATTTGATATCTATGCCATACTTTAATTTTCATTATGTCTGTGTGTGTTGCTTTCAGGACTTTTTTTTTTTTTGAGTTGCATGTTCATTGATGCGTGGTTTAATCATTACTTTTGTCATTCCATTTTACCTTTTTGTTTCATGCTGGTACTGTGTTTTCATGTCAATATTTTACATATCTTAAGTAATGATGGACAGGTTTTGAATTCTGTTTTTAGGTATATCTGGTAGAGATTATCTGTTTTGGTTGTATATTGTGATTGCTGAATTTGCTTATTAATTTATTATTCTTTTTAAATTGTGCATACTGGAGTCTAACTTAAGGTATTAATTTTCCTGCTATCTTATTAAAGTTGAAACTTTTTTTAAATGGCTTGCAGGGCGACTCTGATATCTTCTTCCCAACTGATTTTTGGCTTTTGGAGAGAATTGATCACCACTGCTCTGGATGGACAGGTGAGACGAACTCCAGATCATCTAAACCTGTGAAGCTGAGAAGAAGTATCACAGTAAGTTTTACTTCATCTCTATTACTCGTGAAAGAATGTTGACCATGCTATGTGCTTGACTTATCAATTCACAACTCATTTTCCATATTCACAGTTTTTAGTAAGTTGAAGAGCATAATAAATACCTTGTGAAGAACACCTTACACAAAAACAGTTGATGTTGGAAGAGTATTGGGGAGTGTGGCTTTGAGGGTGGAGCCTCCAAATGATATCCAATATTTAGGAGTTCTTTCATTAAGGGTGTCTTGGATAATTCATTGTATTTTTTGGCTGCCATTGTGATAGGATTATTTGCAAAAATTTGGGCAAATAAATATTTTATTACAAGAACATCAAACAACTCAACACGAATACATAAAATAAGCACCTACAATTCGAGAGGTAGATGATCTCTCCCAAATCCTATAATTTGAGAGGTAGGAAATCTCTCCCAAATCCTAACCCTAAGACTCATGACACTAATCTCATTATCACCCTAACTCTAAACATATTAGTCCTATTTATACTAAACAATAGTGAATAACAAAAGATTAAATTGTCCTTAATGACTGGCGTAACAACTCCCACTCTAAAAAGGCGCCTTATCCGCAATATGGAAAAAAACAAACCGTTGTTGGATCACATCGTGTGGCTCCCGCTCATAAACTGCATTTAGTTTGGTTCTCACCGTCATCACTGATACACTCGTTATAGTCTTCTTCAACTTCCTAAAGTTTTGGTCGTCGCTTTCCCCCACTAAAAGTCTTAAAGCCTTGTAGTATCATGTAGAGGATTACGTTGTTAAATTTTGATAAAAGAAAAGTAGATAATTACTTATTTAAAAGGTAAAAAGGTTTGCAGCATTTGAACCATGTATAACACTCTCAAATACGTGTCGAGGTTGTGGTGGAGGAGAAGCTACCACCAAAGAGAAATTGGAGGAAGAGCCTTGAAAAAGTTAGTGCGAACTGCATATGAGATGGTGACCTTCTTATGGGGTCAGTCAAGATCCTGGGAGAAGTCATTGTTGGCGGAGATCTGAAGAAATTGATGAATTAGGAAATGTAGAGGATTCCGTAATAGTGATCAACTGAAAAGAGTGAACACGAACACAAGATGAAAATCTATCCCTAGCGAGAGAGTAGAAGAGGACAGTCTATTGAGGACCTCTTTAGGTGCTAGAGGGATCGAGAGCAGATGAGACGTGTGTTATGAGGTGGTGTTGATGTCAAAGATAACCCATAAATCTAAACATAAAAAAATTAAGAAAATCCTCAAGGGTTAATGTGAAAAAGCTCAAAAATGAGATCTCTTGGGCCTTTTATGACTGGATTGCAGGAGTTCAGCATTTTGTGTAGAGTAGGGCAAGTGAGCTGGCAGAGTTGGAAGAGTAGCGCTAGGTCGTGATAACATTGCCTTATTTTTTCTTTTTTTGGCTTTATTTGCTCGTGATAATTTGAATTACTTATGGCTCTTTGTATTAGTTGTTCTTTGTCAAGTCTGTGGTATGTCTTATTTTTCATATCAGTATCATCTTCTCTCTTTAAAATATAATTGTCTGCCTCATATAAGCTTGATACTGCTGCTTTCATCGAACAATTTGGCTTGCCGTCAAAGACGAGGACCAAGGATGGGTATAACCCCCTTCTGGATGATTTCAAGAACACAAAGTTTTATCTAAGTGTTCCCACACATAACGTCATATAAGTGGTTCTCTGCATGAAAGACAGAAAGCTTTGGATCAACTTAGCCATTTGTTTTGCTTCTCAGAATATCTTTCGGAATTCAAGGTGTGTTTCAAGCAAACAATCTCTACGATTTGCATACATACCACTCAATTCTTATGTATTTACATCTCTAATGCATACCTAAACTTCAATTTTTACATACATGCCACTTCATCTATGGATGAAAGTGTGTATTCACTTTTTTTAAAGTTAAAATGGTGGTTTTTTTGTTTTGATGTTTGAAATTTTTAGTGGCATAAATGTAGAAAGTAAAGCTGTTAGATATGTAAATGCATAAGATAAAAGGGCATTTACACATGTACCACCCAATTCTTTTGCATTTACATATCTGACACTTGAACATTCATGTTTAATTGCATGCATGCCACTCATATCTCTTACATCACATCAAAAATATCACCACCACTATCTTCTTAAAACTGAAGCACATATTTTCATACATAAATTATGAGACCATGTTGGTATACTTATAAATATCAAACTTTTTCTCTTCTCTTTCTCAAGTATAATATAAGGTTGATTGATCAGCCATATTTTTTGCTTAAATCTAAAGTAGAATCAGATTTGAATTTGGATAAAAAATGCTCTTCCTCCTACTGACCTGATGCTTAACGTTGATATTCCTTTTATAGGTAACAGTAACAGTCAAGGACCTGATGTCTTCTTACATGCAGTATGAAACCCTTATAAACTCATACTTCCAATTTGTTCCGTAATTTATCTTAATAAATTCATGTTGGCAAAACTATTACCGCTTGAATGCTGGCACCTATAAATATTACAAAGAAGACTATATATTTGCATACAATCCACTCAATTTCTATGTATTTATATATATATCTAGCACCTAGATTTCAATTTTTACGTACATACAACATTACCATTACTATGAATGATTTAATTGATATAAATGTAAGAAAGCGACATTTAGGTGTTAGATATGTAAATATATTGGAATTGGGTGTCAATTTGTTTAATGGGAAAAATGTCAATTTGAAACAGCAATCACATCAAATATTTAATGAGATATCAGCAGCTAAGTTGTATGTATGCCAGCCGGCAGCCCTTCGAGCCGGCCTTCGTTGGCCGGCAACCTCTCCGGCCGGCCTCCCTTTCCAAACAAATTTAATAATTTTCAGGCTTATTTTATATTATTTGTATTGAAATATTTTTAATTAGTTTGAACTTTAAAATAACATTTACAGTGATGTTATACAGATTATGATATATATATATATATACACACATATACATACATATATACATATGCATATGCATATTGTATGCACCAAACTTCAATATTTTCAAGTCACTCATCAAAATTAACTTAAATTTCCTTATTAAATTGTAGATCAAAAGTCAACTAATGCTATTAGCAAATTCAATTTCAAACTGAGTTGAGTTTGCTCCAAATTAAGGTAGTGCGGCTTAAAATTAGCTTAGAGCTCGTTATATTCAATTGTGAGCTGAGCTGGTTGGAAATTAAATCAAACTCGATCAAGCTAGAAATTTGATAGGATCCATTTATAGGAAGGCTTGGAGAGCTTTGTTTGATCAGATGATTTTTTATGAATATTTATATGCTTTTAAAAATGTTGGAATTGAGCGATCTTGGGCTCTTTAGTTCGTCTTGTTGCGACGCTCGATTTGATTATAAGCTAGCCAGATTCAATATCATTTGATCTCCCAAATATACTCAAAAAGCTTTTAGGAATGATTTATTGGCCTAGTTTAGGCTTAATATGACTTGAATTAGATCAATTTTGGCTTCATCGAGTCTATCTCATCGAGTCAATCAATTTTATCATAAGTTTGTTGAAATTAGAGTTCTTCTTAACTTAATAGAAGTTTGAATATTCTTTGCTCAAAAGATTATTTTGAAATCCGTGATAGTAATTTATTGATGCATCAATAATATTAATGTTATATATATAATTTTTTGAGAGATAAGCACATTTATAACATTAATATTATAAAATTAATAGATAAAATAAGGCATGAGTTATTGATTCGAAAAATAACCGTAGTTCATTTAAAAAAAAATTCTGTTATATAAATACAAATTGTTTTAAACATAATATATTACTTTTACACTTCTTTTTTTTTTCTCAATAAATTAAATATATTCTGAAAGGTAGAATTTACTTTCATAATAATTTTAAAAATAAAATAATTAAATTTGAAAATATGAATGTGAAAATAATTGAGATAATTTTATATCAATTTTAAAGTACACGAAATTCATGTTCAAGCGCATGTTAGGGTTCATAATGTCAACCCAAATTGGGTTGTAAATTTAGCTTGAAGATCATTAATCATTTGAAAATTGATTTAAATTTAGGCTCTGATTGAGATTGGATTGAATTAAAATGAGCAGAGCTATAAGTCAAAATTTTGGATCAAATTCTTTTTAGAGTCAACCGAGCTCAGCTTAAAATAAAGATCTTATAATGTTGTTAGGAATATGAATTTAGCTTGATTATTGTTAATTATTCAAAAATTAATTTAAAATTTAATCCACATAGAAATCAATAATTCCAGCTACATGCCAAAATTTTAGATGGATTTTTTTTTTGAATTAATTTTTAGCGGAGTCCAAGTGGAGTTGAGGATCAGTCATCATAATCCCAAGTTCCCAACCATTGTTTGAAATTTTCAGGAATTAGGTCAACAATCTCAATCCATTTCTTAATTTGATGAGTTGCAGAATTCCAACTAACATTCGCCATTGATCTTTCATTCCGGTGTGTGTCAACAATTTACGCAGCTCCGATCATCCTCCTCCAATGGCGAGTTTCTTCGGCGGCTGCTGTGGGCGACGCACTTTGGTGCTTCTAGTCCTCGCCACCGCCATCCCCTTCTCCCTGATCGTTTCTCTGGAGCGAGCAGCCACCTCTACCAATGGCTCTCTCAAGTACACTAGCCACGGCTGGTTAAGGGAGTGCGCCAAATGGGACCATCCACGTCGCAGATTTCTCATATCCACCTTCTTCGACGGAGGAATCGCCGAGATTCGCCTCCCGGACACCGCCGACAGCTCCGACTTGCAGGAGCGTACGGTGATCGCCGACGCTGACGTCGCCGGCAACGCCTCTCTAGGGATCGCAATCGATGGGAAGCGAGACCGTCTCCTTGTTGTATATGCTGACATCATGAGATTTCGGTCCGCCGCAGTAGCCGCTTACGGACTCGAGTCCGGCGAGCGTTTCTTCCTTACTCGCCTCAGCCGACCAGGTCTGCCGTA
>NW_018164519.1:225602-226323 GCF_001263595.1 Phalaenopsis equestris | reverse complement strand
CTCAAGACGATTATGTTTATCTCAACGAGGCTATGTTGAGAAAGTGCTGGAAAGGTTTGAGATGAGCAATGCAAAGCCTGTGAGCACTCCTTTGGCAAATCATTTTAAGCTTTCTTCAGAACAGTGTCCTAAGACAGATACAGAAATGGAAGAGATGACAAAGGTTCCATATGCCAGTGCAGTTGGCTGCTTGATGTATGCTATGGTATGTACGCGTCCTGATTTGGCTCATGCTGTTAGTCAAGTCTGCAAATACATGGCTAAACCTGGAAGGCGACATTGGGAAGCAGTCAAGTGGATTTTCAGGTATCTGAAGGGTACTGTAGGACATGGAATTATTTTTGGCAGTCAGAAGAATGATCCTTCAGTTGTGGGGTATGTTGATTCAGACTATGCAGGTGATTTGGATGACAGAAGGTCTACAACTGGGTATGTGTTTGCTCTTGGTGGAGGGCCTATATGTTGAAAATAAACAATTCGGTCTATTGTGGCATTATCTACAACTGAAGCTGAGTACATGGCAGTAGCTTGAGCTGCTAAAGAAGTCTTATGGTTTGTTGGACTAGTAAAGGAATTGAGCGTTGAGCAAGGTGGACTTCAGTTGCATTGTGACAGTCAGAGTGTTATTTATCTTGCTAAGAACCAAGTGTATCATGCGAGAACCAAGCACATTGATGTCAGGTTTTACAAGATCAGAGAGTTGATTGCTTCTGGGGAGATA
>NW_018164519.1:197531-225439 GCF_001263595.1 Phalaenopsis equestris | reverse complement strand
GAGATTTGTTGTGGTATGACTCATATCCCATATAGGGACAGACGCTGGATCGAAGCGGAGTGGAGCGGAGCGAAAGAAACTGTCCAAATTGAGAAGTTACGTGGGTTGGGGTGCGGGGGCAAAGCCCCGCGGTATGGTACAGGGGTAATGTTGTAATTACATATTGTGCCTAGGGTTTACTCCTGGGGTTATAAATAGATCTGTTAGTAACCCCATGAGGTATTCCTGAATTCTGTAACATCTTTTCTGAATATTGAAAGGAACTCGCCGCTCTGCTCCCGAGGACGTAGACATCTTTGCCGAACCTCGTTAAATCTCTGTGTTCTTCTGGATTTGTGTCGATTACTGTTTTTCTTCGCCCTAATTTTCTCAAAAGGTAATTATCATCAAGTGGACGGTTTCAGACAACAGTGGTTGGGTGAAAGAAGTTGTGGACTCTAGTCTGACGATTTTGATGATTACCAAGTTCGTCTAGCTAGTCGGATGATGATAGTGATTGTCAAGTAAACCTCTTTCTAACTCTAAGTTTAGATTTTGGTTCAAGCTTCCCTTCTTTTCCTTTTGATGAATATCAGTGTCTAGTTTAAATTTCTAGAATAAAGTAGTATTTTGTCCAAGCACGCCGAGTATAGTGACAAGTAGAATTTCATTTCGGGTGGTAACAGTGGTTTTGCTACTTTTTTGTTGCTAGTAGCACACACTTTCTCTTACTAAACATTACATGAAATGAATGATCCGGGTTAGGAATGGAAATAAGATTGGATTGATATGTGCAGCAAAAATTATATTTTAATTCGAGATTGTATGTAATAACATGTCCCAATGTTATATTTAATCAACACTAAACTTTTTGGTTGTTAATAGATATGAAGTTTTCAATACAGTGAATGTTCATATTTGCCATATTGAATTTAAGTTGAATCATGAAATAGCACGGAAAAAAAAATGAAGCGAGGTATGTTCATCTTATTCCCACTTTCTGAAATGAAATTGTATCGAAGAACTTGTTAGATAGTAGGAGCACTTTTAATAAGATCACTAACCAATGGTAGATGGAGTAAGGAAGATGTATGCAATAGACTGCTCCCATGTTAAAAACATGTAAAAACATATGCGATTGTGTCTAGATTGAGATTTGCGATGAACACCAACAGGAATTCATAATAAAAGAATTTGCTAGAGAGATCTAAAATTGGTATTGTTTGAAAATGATCAGACTAAAAACTAAGTACAATTAAACTGGAAGACCTTAGAGCAATTTATTCTTAACAAATTTGTAAACCAAATATCACTCCAAATCATTACTTTGCATTTGGAGCTATTTCTTGAACAATTTACATTTTTTTACCGACATTCAGAGCAACATTTTTAAGTCTTAATATTCACTATCTCTGATATGCTGCATGTATCTAACCTTATAACTCACATTCACTTAAATATTTTTGATATATTTCTATCCTCCAAACAAATAAAAGAAAAATTCATATCTTATAGCATCATTCCATAAACAATGGTCATTAATCCTCACTTCAGCTTGATCATATAGATGACGAACCCTCATTTGCCGACGATGTAGCCGTCGACAATGACGGCAATGCTTATGTTACCGACACGAAATCAAACAAGATCTGGAAAGTAGGATTGAATGGCGAACTCCTATCAATCATAAGGAACAATACTTTCCTCCAAAAGAAAGAATGGTACAGAACCTTCGTTGGGCTCAACGGAATTATACACCACCCAAACGGCTATCTTCTAGTCATACACACCGCTGGTGGCTATCTCTTCAAAATTGATACCAAAACCGAGGAAGTAAAAGTTGTACAAGTTACAGGTTCTGTTCTGCTGGGAGATGGCTTGGAGCTGCTCTCACCAAGCAAGCTGGTAGTTGCAGGCACCCCTTCTGCTAGAATTCTGGAGAGCTTCGATGATTGGAATACTGCAACTGTCACGGAAAGATTTGTCGGACCTTTGCATCGCATCGCCTCATCGGCGACGGTGAAGGACGGGAAGGTTTACATTAATCATTTATTGGGATTTGGATTTACAAGGTGGACTCATGTTCTTACTGAAGCTGTTTTCACTCCTTTGGCTGCCAAGTGACCAATCATCAGTGGTATGCTAGGTTATCGTTGGGCCCTTTACATTAATACCAGACAAATCCTATATATTTACATGTCTAACATCTAAACTTTACTTTTTTCTTGTACTTATGCCACCGGAATCTTTCATGTTACGTCAAAAATACCGTCATTTTAAATTTCAGAAAGTGGAATATACCTTTTGATGCATAGGTAAGGTGGTATGTATCTAAAAAGTAAAATGTAGGTGTTAGATATGTAAATAAGTAGGAATTGAGTGGTATGTGTTTGAACCCTGCTATATTATGTCTTTATGTTTCCACATGATTTGCAAAGTAGATCTGTAGAGTGTGTTTCTGTTTCTGATTTCATCTTGTATGCTATGTCTGTTCATTTCCATTTGTTGTGGTGGGTTTTTTTAGTTGATTTTGTAATGTAAACCTTCATTGGATTTAATTCATGTTAAGCTATGGAGCATAAGTTAAGTAAACATCATTTGGGCAATTGCATGTAAAGATTCTTAATGTTTATGTAATTTGTTATGTTTACATTTATTCACTCTTCATGGTTTTAACTTGGTTTAAACTCTACTTTTTTTATATTTATACTGCCTAATTGTTTTATATGACATAAAAAAATATCACTATTTTAAATTTTAAAAAAAGTAAAATACATATTTTCATGCAAAAGTAAGACGTAAATATTAAAAAAATTGAAATTTAAGTATTAGATATGTAAATATCTAGGAATTAAGCAGTGTGCATTTAAATCTTGATAAATTATTTGTTTACATATTTAATGCTTAAATTTTACTATTTGCATTAAATTTTTTTTAGATGATATATCACTTGTGGTATCGTGCTCAACTATTTAAATTATTAAATATACGAGGTCTCTCCGGTCTCATTATTTTTCAAAAAAAAAAATATCATTTCCACAAAATTAAAATTACCTCTGGTCTCATTATTTTTCAAAAAAAAAATATCATTTCCACAAAATTAAAATTAACATTATATATTATACTAAATTTATTTTTTTTTTCTAAAAAATGAACTTAAAATAATTTCTAAAATTATGCAAAGCACCTCGAATTCAATATGGTTATATGGCAAGAGATTATAATATTGAACCAACGAGTATATTGATTGTCTGACCAAGTTGATTTTTAAAGAATTATGATTTATATTATCACAAACATAGAGAGACGAGCTCAACAAACAGAATTGACGAGCATGACGGTGCTCGGTGCAGGAGCTTGATGAGTTCAGGCGAGCTCGATAGAGGAGCTCGCATGTTTTCCTGATATTCTAGAGAGATAATTCTTGTGGTCGTTATTTGGATGGACACAGTCGATGAGTATGGATAGACAAGAACAGGCTTCAGGCTTCAGCCGATGGACCTGAAGCCTGATCCAATAGATCCAAAAGGCCCACTATACATATGGGCTGGTCGGCATTAATTTCAACATAAATTAAACATTTTTGGCCAACCAAATAAATAACAGTGCCGGTAGCGTGCTCAACTGCGAAGCGGATATATAGTCGAAGGAATCCATAAGCCCTTCGCCGGCGACAGGGCGGCGTTCTTTCTTCAACTCAAAAGCACCATTTCGTTTTTCTCTGCTCCAGAAATATTCGTCACCCTCGCTTCTTCCTCAACTAGGTGGATTGGGCATCGAATTCTGTGGTTTTGGTTTACTCGATGCTATGCCATTGGAGAAGTTGCTATATACTATTATTATCACTGATTTGATGCACTTAGTTGTGCTTGTTCTTATAGATTTAAACTTGGATAGAAATTGGTTGTTTTTCTAGGAATCGCTTCTTTGCTTTGAGAAGTTTGTTTTTGGGGTCAGTCATTTTAATTGGGTTGTGTATTTTTACTGATGGTAATGTTTTATTTCATTATTGTAGTGGCTCAATGGCTCTTAGTAGTTTGCTGTGCCTATTTGTCAGTTATTGAATGGATGAAATAGGGTAGTTTCTAGAGAATGGACGATTTGTTCAGATTACGTCGATTTTAGGGTTATCCTTTAAATTAGGTTGGCTATCTGTAATGACAAGAATGTTTTACTTCAATTTTGTGATGGATCATTGGCTCTAGTGGCTTGGAGATTTTGAACAGAAAAATTGCTCGGTGTTTATGCTTTCCTGTGCCTGGTGGTAAGTTATTGAATGGAAACCATTCTTTCTTACAGCAAAATGCGCAGTATATGAGCAAACAGTTTATCTTTTTTGAATGTGGGGCTGTTGGGTGTCTTATTTAGGCGGGATTTAAATTATATTTATCTTGAACCTTCCAAACATATTTTGTAGACTTTAATAGCCACTGTTTTGATAATTCCAATTTTGACCCCGTTATTGATTAAATCCACGATTTGCTAGACCCCACAATTTATGGCTTTTTAATTGATTTAATGATATGTCCATTCATAAATTATAGAGCTTGAAACAAAGAATCAAACAATTTATCATGATTTATAAAGTTTTAATAGTTTTTATTGCCAAAGTTTTCAGGCCTTGCGGTCTGTTTGGGGCAGCCGCACCTTATTAAAAATCAGTTGTGAAGCTGCTGAGTAATAATATGATGCTCAAAAAGCTGTGATGACAATTACAATTTTTTTTTTTAATTCAAATTGCAGATATAAAGTTGTCACCACACCTAGCATGGAGTGGTGGGAAAACACAAATTTCAACGACAATTTTTTGAGTTTTTGAAAAAATTGTCAACTCGCAGTTTACCCAAACAAAAAAAAAACTGTGATGTCGTGCCGCAACACCACCGCACCGCCGCCCCAAAAGGGCCTTTTATCTTCTCAAGATTTAGCTGATTCTGTTTCGGTTAAACCTTAGTTGTTGCCAAACAACTTTACGTTTCTATTAGTAAGCTATTGATTGGAAATCATCTTTTCCTAGAGTATGATGTGAAATATAAGAGCAAGCGGTTTCTCTATTTTGAAAGTCTAAATAATTAATTAACTTTTTGACTTCATATAACTCCAATACATATGCTCTGTCTCTTCTTTTAACTTACAAATATTTCTCCCATGGTGTGTTTTTGGTGTATGTATATCTTTGTAGTTTGCACTACACTGGTTCATATGGTGTGTCATATGGAGTACTTGCACTCATTGTTACATCTTTTTAAAATTATTGGACACGAAAAGTCAATGCATTCATCTGATCTTCTAACAAACTGTTTTAGTCAACAACTGGCAACCATGCTTTCTCATTACTTTTGCATGATGTAGATATTCTATGTATTCCTTTGTTTTTGATCGGACCATTTTTTTTCTGTTAATTAACTGTGGCGCGGTTAATTAGGAAACTGAGAGTTGACGATGTATTCAATCTGTCCTTTCTGCCAAAGGGATGTTCTTTCTGCTGAGCTTCAATGGTATGCTTCGCATATTAGCAATTCCCCGAACGCAATAATATCTGATGATATATTTTCAAGGACATGTTTTGATTTTTTTCCTTATAAAATATGTGTTTTTTCCTTGTGCAGGCATGCCAACAATCATTTTCTAGAAGATGATTTTGAAAAGGACATGCAACTGGCAAAACAAATTTCACTAGAACTCCCAACTTCAATACTCATGGTAGGCTTGAATTTTATGAAGCATTTCTAATTGTTTATACATATTTTAGGCATTTAATTTTCTTTAACTCGGTGGTAAGTTATGTACTTGGTGCCCTAATCGATGGAATTTTAAAGCCTCCTTTGATTTTGGTATATAAATTATTTTTCATTCTTTTGATGAAGTTGTTGCAGGGAACATTCTTCATGATTTTTCAATGCCTTCATGTCTAAAGTATTCTTTGGGGTTTCATGCATTTTAGGCGTGTTAAATGGGCTATACAACCTCATTTAATCAAGCGTTTTAAAGCTCAACATGAGAGCATCTTTTAGCTCAGCTTTATGTTAAGTTTTGATAGGCTGCTCGTTAAGGTTTGTTTAGGTGCAGTTAAAATGTAATATGTTAATTTCATAAAACTCATTCATTAATTTTGTTGATTAAATAATTAATTGGGTTATTCCTTGTTAGGGTCAAGAATACCCTCTAGAAAAAAAAAAAATCATAACATAAAATTTTATCAATATCGGAATTATTCAATCAAATCAACTAAGGTGAGTTTGGAGATAGAGTGTCATGTTGAAAACTCGTTTCAAATTGATTTTGTGTATATAGTAGTTTGATCAAAATCTGATTTTACCTAGCTCAAAAGTAATATAGATTTTTGGATATCTACAAAGAATAAGTAAAATATTGGTTTAATAAGTTATCTTCCTACTAAAAATCTTGGTTAATTTGTATATTGAATTATCTTCATATTTTTTTATATTGTTTGCATCGTAATATAGTTCATTCTTTCAAAGCATTGCATATATTGGTTAACTGTTTTATAGTGCGTACTAATAAAATAATGTTTGTCATATCCTTTAAAAAAAATTAAAAAAGAAAAAAAAAAGAAGAAAAGAAAAAAAAAGATCGAACTACATAAATATATAATACAATTTTAATTCAGCCAATTATGGTATTTCTTGTGCATCTTTTTTTTTTCATAATAAATGAATTAATTGAGTTAGTTTATGATTCATATTTAGATTATTTGATTTTTAAGGGCTTCATTTTTTAAAGACCATAAGCATGAAGTACGAACAATTTTATTTTTTTTATTAAATTTTGATGTGCATGCTTTATGCGGAGTTGGTTGGATGATGAGTAGTAGCAGGAATCATCAGTGGTGGTGGTGACAAGTGATGGCGGGGCCATAACATCAATCATCGATTTGGGTGGCAACTGCAAGTAATTGGTGAGCAACATTATAAATATGCACTGAGCTGCCCCAAATTAGGACCAACCCATTAGGTCTTTTAAGAGTTTGGGCAACCCATTTAACACTGCCTTGATGCAATAGTCTTCTGGCTATCTTTATTTTTATCATAATAACCATGGAAAATTTTTTTAATGAAATTAGTGGATGGAAGTATTTGATTTTTTGTTGACTTCTGTACTCTTTCCTGCTGGTAATATTACATTATGAATAATTTTTTAGGCATTTGCATGTTCAATATCAATGGATTGTAGAATTCTAATACTAACTAACTATGCTTGCTCCTTAAATGATGCAAAAATAACTATATGCTAAAAAGCAATAATGAACTAGGAGTTTCTATTATAATTCTATAAACACCGAAACATTTTCTTACAAACCTATGCTATTATTACTTAGAAAAATGAAATTAAAGAGCAAATTACTTTCAAAATAAATAAATAAATAAATGTAGAATAATTTTTTGGATGATCTAAATTTGAATGGTGTTGAGTAGAGAGGCCTTAACGTGATTTGGATGACTGCTTGAAGGATGTGAATGTTTTCCTTATGAAATTTTTTATGATTTTTTCTACTATAATGTTATTTTAATTATTTTTTATTGTTTCTCTATTAATAATAATTCAAGGATTTTAGTAGGAGATTTTGGATTTTATAAGAAGCACAATTGGTAGGATGAATACTTTTTCAATCAATGTGGAGGAAAGGTTTTAACAAAAATTCCATAAGTAATTTTTTAAATAATAGATATAAAACTTTTTAATAGATATTTATTGATTATAAATATTGGTAAAAAGCAAGCTATTTCTCATGAACTCCACGTAATGAGTAACTTATAGTAGGGCATTTAGGCCGGACTTAAAATTAAGGCCTTTATCCTAAAAGTTAGAAAGCGTGATTTATAATTACATCTCATTTGTGCGCTATCAAAAACTTGCCTAGATTTGAATATTAATCATTTCAATCTATTTTTTTAAACTAATCAAGGTTGAAGTAATCCCTTGTACAAGTGCAAATTAGAATATACATTAGAACATGCCAATAATCTAACAAAATGGAAATATTCTCTCCCGAAATCCCATCTACATTGCAAATGAAGGAATAAAAGTTCTTAACTTTTCTAGTTAAGAATTAGCAACCCAAAAAGCAAATGTTACCCATCCTTAAAAGTTAAAAACTATGGAATGCTCAAAATCTTGTTATTAACTTTAGTTTGCTGCCCTCTCCCTATATCCTTCATGTAGTTAAAACATTGATGTATCTTGCAAAGTAGTTATGTAGTCCCTTGGTGTAGCACTTGTTGGATATTCTATCTTTCTTTGGATATTCTATCTTTCTTTGTCAAGTGATGCATTTATCGACATTACTGTGGCACCCTACTTGCATGAAATAAATTTTACTTTTTATTTGAAATTGAGATGTGAGAACATCTACTCTCGACCT
The DNA here is from genome assembly GCF_001263595.1 of Phalaenopsis equestris. Lineage (NCBI taxonomy): Eukaryota > Viridiplantae > Streptophyta > Magnoliopsida > Asparagales > Orchidaceae > Phalaenopsis > Phalaenopsis equestris. The sequence goes on along the minus strand of NW_018164519.1, from coordinate 217,077 downwards.
TTATGAATACATCATCATAACTTTGTTGGCCTTTTACTTCGTCGTCTAATTGCATTGAGATCTTTGTGACTACTTTTGTTAACATTGCATTCCTTGTAAGATCATTATATTTTTATTTAATTTTGTTTATCATCTGTACCATTTAAATTTAAAGAAAGCAAGTTGTTGATTTATTGACTACAAATCCTTTTTTTTTTCTAATGATTTACATGCATCTCATCATTATAGTTGCCTTAAGAAACTCCTGACCTTGAACCGCCTTGCATTTATTATAGATAAACATTTTATTATAACTTGTAGAAAAAAAACAGACAAATAAATCCACCAACAATTACAATTAAGCATAAAATCTATAAAACTAAAACCCTTGTAGAATCTTCCTCGAAATAAAAAACATAGGAATTAGATAGTGTCCAGAGGATTATGTTAACAACTATAAGAATTAGATATTAGTAGTAAAAGTTTGATAGTAGTCATAAGAATATGAAAAAAAATATTGCAACACAACCAAACATAGCGAAGTAAAATTTAGAGCTTGCAATCCAGGGGTCAAATCTTGCTATAAAACTCTTTTTCACTGCAGGGTAAGTAAAGATTATGATGACTCGTCTAGATTTTTTAGAATTCAAAATTGAAATTTTGAAATAATCGACATAATGAAAACAATTTATGGTTTACGCATAAAAATTATGAGTTTAGCATAATTTTTATTTTGGTTTATTTGACCTTCTATTATCTCTTTTTTATTGCTTCTTGCTTGGGTTTTTTTGTCTTCCCTTAAGGCATTTTAATTGTTCATTTATCCAATTCATTTCCTTCTTCTTTTTTAGCCTTCTCTGCATCCCACATTACCATTTTATCATCGCATGCTCCATCATCCTAAATTTTTCTGTGCCATGGATGCTTTGTTTTTTTCATAGCTTCTTTAATTTGATGGTATAAACTTCAACCATTAGTGGTTTTTTGATAGAGTATTTACCCATATTGTTTTGATGAGAACATATACTTTATTGGTTTTTGTAGTAATATTTTTTAAAATTTTTTTGATTAGTTTATTTGCTTACATCATAGTGCATCAAGAAAGTCGTTGTAAATCATGCATGAATGAAATTCAAGTCCATTGAAGTCCATGGATTCTTTTCTATGTTTAAAAAGGTTTTATTTTTATGTACTCCTAATTTTATGTATGTGATCGCGTCAAGTTTTGTGGAGCTTAAATAATACTTTATTATTAGTTGATTTACTTCATGTATTAACATAATTATAAAAGTTCTTTATCATTCAATAGTTCAACTTCAACATCTTGATTGGTTGACTTTGTCCATATGTGATCTATTATTTGGTAAATTATCAAATTGTAGTTAAAATAATCATTTCTTGGTTTATCTGTTTTTGATATATGAGTTTCTTTAACTTGATCATTCAACTCAATCAACCATTTCCAATAAATTTATTTTCTCCATGACTTAAAAGATTGATGAGGTTCTCGAACTTAATTTATCTTTAAGAGAATTAAGAAAAACTATACTTATGTGAATGGAAAGTGGATTAGCGGAGAAGTCTTAAGTTGGAGCTCTCATTGGTGGATGTAGTTTTTATTTGAAGTAGAACCCTCTGTAAATGCATGTTTGTTGGGCTGTTCTTTTTTTTATTACTTGAACGATCATAAGTTTTACTAGCATTCAATGTTGTATATCCTTATATTATTTTTTGTTAAGTGGGTTTAAGTCTAAATGATTTTCAAGTATTGCGATTTGATTTTAAACACCCAATTGACTTCTTTTGGGTTTTTTCTTGGGCCAACCTCGTTGTTTGTCATTGTTTTCTTGTTGGTAATGGTGATGGATGATGCGGTGGTTTTATGGGTATGTAGGCTATTTTTTTCTTTTAATATTATTCATTTTTATCAAATGTTCGTGAAGAATCCACACAATTTTGTTTTTCAATGATGTGAAATCTATTTGGTTGCAATAGTGTTTTTTGTGTGGAGAACCCACAAGTTATTCTCACCAATAGGTTGGTTGGTGCTACTTCCCTCACGACGACATGAATCCTCTTTGAGGGTTCTACTTCAAATTATAGAACCCACAATGTGGGTTTAGATTGCGTGCCACGCTCCCCCTAAATTTTAATGTTATATATATATGTATATATGCCCCGCATACTCATATCAGTTAGTCGGACATCTGCTTGTCAGTTGTAAGTTCCCTCTGGTATGGGGTTCGATTCCCCCCGAGTCTAGGGCGTGGTACTCGAATTATAGGCGCATGAGGGATGGTCAGGGTTTCATATCATAGCCTCCTCCCATTCCTAGTATATATATATATACATACACAGACACCCCTGTATTTGTTGTTTCCCATTGTAAACATTTAATTCACACTTTTCAAAAATATATATATATTTACGTTTCTCTTTTGAAAAAAAAAATCTACTTCTGCCACCGGCACTCGATAGTGAAAATGACAGGCTAAAGTGACTTTGTTTGAAGCTTCTATTTTAAGTAGATTGATTGCTGAAGCTACTTGAGTCTGTTTAGCTTAATTGGATCATTTATATTTACTTGCAGTAGGGTTCCCAACCTTTGGTGTTCAGTTTCTATCTGTTGTTTGTTACTTAGGTCGTTTTTTTTTTTGTTAAAAGTCTAGAACGGTAATTTTGCAGGATTCACCAGCTTATTCTGAGGAGTCTTCTAGCGGTTTCTCTGGAAGGAGTGCAGAAATTAGCAAATCAACCTTTAAAGAAAATCATCATGGATTGAGGGACATTCTTCTTCAAGAAAGGATATCTTGTTTAGTGGGACTGCAAACTAAAGACACCTTCTACAAAGTTGAAGGCGGCCTCATGAACTTATTGAGGAAATGCCTCCAATTAGAAAATAGAAAATCTAGAAGTGTAATATCAGGTTATGTTGACCACTATCAAAGTGTTCAATCAGAAGATTATGGCTGGGGCTGTGGTTGGCGAAACATTCAAATGCTTAGCTCTCATTTGCTGATGCAAAGAAAAGAAGCAAAGGTTGTTTTATTTGGTGGTTCAGAATTTGTTCCTGTTATTCCTTCGCTCCAAAGATGGCTTGAAGTTGCCTGGGAAAGAGGATTTGATGTACCTGGATCACTTTCTTTTAGCAAAGAAGTCTATGGCTCAAAAAAATGGATTGGTGCTACCGAATGTGCGACACTCTTCCGTTCTTTTGGACTTAGGGCTATGGTTGTGGACTTTGATAGCTTACCATCTTCACGCAAAATGGTCGAAAAACTGGTTTACGGTCCAATGGACAAATTCTTACAGCGCTGCCAAAATGAGAAACACAGTAACGTAATAAATCTTGAGAGCTCAAATAAAGGAGAGAGTATTGGTGGTCATCAGGTTCTCATGGAATGGATCTGGAATTATTTTACTTACGAGGCAGGTTCCAGGTTAGATGATTTTCAAGATGTTCTGATAAGCCATAAAACGTAAGTTGATTCCATTTCTTCCAACTAATTTCTTAGGGATCCTAGTTTTTAAGTATTGATCATTTAAATTTCACGCCAAAATTATTAGCTTTGCTTGCATTTTCGTAATAACAAAATGTCTTTTTTTTCCCTATAAAAAGGCCTTTGTATTTCCAACACGACGGTCATTCAAGAACTATCGTTGGCATCCAAATGCAGAAGTTTGCGAAGGGGCCTGAACAAAAATATTCTCTATTGATTTTGGATCCTGGCCAAGTAAGCTAAGTTTATCATGCTCGTTGTTAAGGTATAGAGCTTTTTGCTCTTTAATTTAGTATTAAAATGTAGGAAGATTTACATACATGCCTCTGAATTCTGTTGTGTTTACATATCTAACACCTAAGCTTCAATTTTTACCTATATGCCACCTTGCCTAGCATAAAATGGTGCATTTCACTCTTTATAAGTTAAAATAATGGTATTTTTGATGTGATATGAAAGATTTGGGTGGTGTAAATGTAAAAAATAAAGTTTGAATTTTATATATGTAAATGCATAGGAGTTGGGTGTTATGAATGTAAAAGCTCCTAAAATGTATCCTGGCATATCCGAGGTTTAAATATTTGGTTCTTAAATTTCCCTCTTAAAGGCTAAGACTCTGAGCTGAAACGTATAAAAGCAAAATGCAATGCTTCACATCCACCGTGCCATTTTCAAAGGATGATTTTTCATTTGTCAATATGAAATCAGAGCAGTCATCCCTTTTTTTTGTGACTTTATCAAGAATTAATTGCCCTGAAAAATTTATCCATTTCATTAATGGCTTAGGCTTATATAACAACATTTACAAATAAATCTCTCGACTTCTTCTATTTACAAGTAGGACCATACATTAGATATAAATCTCAACACTTCGCCCTCAAGATGGCAAAAGATATCCGCTAAGCCCATCTTGTCACATAACCTAGACAAATCTAATGAGCTCAGTCCTTTGGTGAAGCAGTCAGCCTCTTGCTCTTCAGTGGCTACATGAATTGGCTCCAGTATTTTGTTATTCAGCTTTTCTTTGATGATGAACTTATCAATCTCTGCGTGTTGGGTTCTATCATGTTGCTCTGGGTTGTTGGCAATGCTAATTGTTGACTTGTCTCACCACAACTTCATTTGAGCTCCTCGGTTCACCTTGAGTTGTACCAACAAGGCTCTCAGCCACATCATCTCAGCAACTCTTGAGTTGTAGGCTCTCAGCCACATCATCTCAGCAACTCCTAAGGCCATATACTTTGTTTCTGTTGTTGACCTCTACTGATTGTTTCTTGCTCTTCCAAAAGACTAAGTTGCCCGTTGGGAACATGCAATATCCAGATGTAGACCTCATGTCATCTATACAACTCGCCAATCAAAGTCACAATAGCCCTCAACGCTTACATATCAATTGTTCATTAAAATCAACCATTTCGTTGGTGCACTCTTTAGGTACCTCAGAATCTGATCCACTGCCTCGAATCATGCATGTAGCTCTTCACCACACTTATGCAAATGATATGTCGGGACAAGTTTGACTTAGATAGATGAGGCGTTCTCCAAACTTTTGGTACTTCGCACGATCAACTGGTTCTTCTGTCTCAGCGCTCAACTTTCTCTTCTGATCAATTGATGAAACTGCTATCTTGCATCCTAACATATTTGTCTCTGTGAGCAAGCCTAGCACATATTTCTTCTGAGATAGAACAATCTCCTCTGCTTCATGAGCCATCTCAATCCCGAGGAAGTTTCTAAGTTGTCCCACATCCTTCATCTCAAACCCCTTGCCCAAATTTGCCTTCAGTTAACCAGTCTCTCCCTCATCGTCTTTAATGATAATCATATCATCCACATACACATCAAGCATAGTAATGACCTCATGTTGTCAAAAGAATACTGTGGTTGGCATAGTAATGACCCCATGTCGTCGAAAGAATACTGTGTGGTCGGCATTGATTTGTTGATAGCCCATGACTACTATTTTTTTTTTTAACGTGTTAAACCAAGCTCAAGGAGATTGTTTCAAATCGTACAATGACTTTCTCAATCTACATACCTTAACCACTGTTTGATTCATGTTGAAGCTTGGGGGTATCTCCATGTACACCTTTAGCGGATCCCCATCAAAAAACACATTATTTACATCTAGTTGGTGTAATCTCCATCCACCATTCACAGCATAAGAGATAAATGTCTTGATTGTGCTCATCTTTGTCATTGGTGCAAATGTCTCATCATAGTTAATGTTATACGTCTGACTATACTATTTCGCCTCCAACCTTGCTTTGTAGTGATCTTTTCTTCTAAGGTTTGCTTCACTGTAAAGACTGATTTGCACCCAACTACCTTTTTCCCTAATGGTAGCAATGCGAGCTCCTATGTTTTGCTCTTGAGCACCATGTTGCTCCAACATTGCAGCCTTCCACTTCGGATCTTTTTTAGATACTTGCCAATACTTGGGTATAAAGACAATGTCCAAAGATGCAATGAATGCTCAGTGTAAAGTTGATATGTTAGAGTATGAGACAAACTTGACAATGTCATGTGAGAAACCAAAACGATCAGGAGAACAGTGTAAAGTTGATATGTTATAGTATGAGACAAACTTGGCAATGTCATGTGAGAAACCAAAACGATCAGGAGAATAATGATCAGGAAGATGGCCTGCATTATTGCGAGAGGTCATCTTTAGTCATTGGAGTGGAAGGAGAATAGCAAGAGGAATCATATCATCTGTGTAATCAAAATTTCAGGTGGATAGTGCAGGTGTCTTAGGAGTCGGGATAGACCAGGACAAGGGAATTGTTGACACAAGTGGCATTGTAGGCACTGTTCTCTCATTATGTATTTTTCTCCTTATATACACCCTCGGCTCCCCTTGAGCTTGAGTCCCACCACCTTCATACCTCTCCTCTTGAGCTTGAGTCCCACCACCTTTAGACTCATTTTCCTCATTTTCCGACTCATTCTCATTCGATCCTTCTCAGAAAATGGGATCAGGCATCATTCCCACCTGACTATCATTGCTCTCCTCCTCTCGCCTCATCCTCCAGCATCTGACGAGTCACCAAAAAGTGAGGTTACCTCCAAGGTGTAGTATAGTTTGAATTATCTAAAAGGCACATCCATACTCACAAATAGTCTCTTCTCTATTGGGCTTCAACAAACATACATTTTCTGAGTGGCAGAATAACCCATGAAAATCCACTTCACAACTTTGGGTTCTAGTTTTCCTATTGATGCTCTATTATCCTTCACAAAACATACACAACCAGATACCTTCAATGGGAGGATCCCTCCATTTTCTCCTTTAAACAATTCACACGGGGATCATCACTCCAACACTCTTGAGAACATTCTATTGATCAATTGAGCAGCTTCAAAACAGCTTGCCCCCATAAGTGCTTTGGGACATTCATCAGGATCATCATGCTTCTGACTAAAATATGTCTATTACTTCTCTTTGCTACGCTGTTTTGTGCCGGTCTGCATGGACAAGTGGTTTGATATTGTATCCCTTGGGCTGACAAGTACTATCCAAACAAGAAATTGACAAGATTACTAGCAAATTGAACGATAAGATTTTAAAAACATCTATTATTTTCTCTATCAAGTATTTTAGAGGGCTCAACGAATACTGGCTACAAAACATCTGGCTGTTATTATCATTAATTTTCATTACAGAAGTGTATCATTTGTTAATGTTTTCTTATCTTAGTTCTATGTAAATGGTCTTAGAGGACAAGAGATTTAGAGAAGACTCTCGGAGATAATAATGGATGGCAGAAGCTTATAAAAAGAGGATTTCACACACTGAAGAAGCCACAATACCAGGTTATAACATCTATTTCTCTCTCGCATGCGCACACATACACACACATATCCTTATGTTAGTGTGGATTCTAATTAAGCTAATCTTAACTACTTTCTTGTTGTTAGTTATGCTACATTGATCCTGGGGTGGCTTATGATGAGGAATGGGAAGATCTTAAGACCATCCACAGCGAGTATATCAGACTGTAGAAAATATGAAATCAATGGTATTTTTATACGCATACTCCGATTTGATGACCTTTGATAATCTTTTATGGTAGTCTAGTTTTAAGTTTTTCTAGAATCGGATTCCCTTTTTCTGATAGATTAGCATGTTTGTAATGATCTCTCTCTATTTTATTTAATGAATTGTTAGCATAGAATGAAGGTTTTCTGTTAGTTCAGTCAAAAAGGCATCTAGCTCTTTTGGTTGAATAATCTTGATTAAATGTTGTAATCAGTTTCATTTAGTGTTGAACTGGTGCAGTCTCGTACTCAACAACCTTTCCTTTCCCCATTACAGAAATCAATTTTGTATTAACTGTTTAAACCTTAGTATTTTAGTTCATTTTTTCTTGTTTCGCATATGTCATGGTTTGTGTGGGAAACCCATTATAGAAAGCTTGGCATTGCATTTGTATCTCCATGGCTCTGCATCATGGTCACTAAAGCAGCTTTTTCATGTTTTTATAATAGAATCACTCTCATTTTAGAGAAAGGATCTAATATTGACGAATCGAGTATCATCATCAATTCCCATGTGTCAATTTTGAGAATAGAATCACTTAATTTCATTGATAGGAGAAGGGTTATAAATACATATTATAAAATCCAAATAAAAGGAAAGAAATAAAATCAGAAATACATAAATATGAATATGAAGAAATAAGTAAAGCAAACAAAATCTAATAAATAGAATCTCATAAGAACTTAATTATTAGTTAGCCTAATAATTAGGCTAATAATTAATTTCAAAACTCCCCCTCAAGTTGAAGCATAGATGTCAATCATGTTCAACTTGAATTTGAAGTCGTTAAACAATGACTGAGGAAGATTTTTGGTAAGGATATCTGTGATCATTGGATGGGACAAATGGAATACAAATCTCCCATAAATCAAGTTTCTCTTTAATGAAGTGTTTATGGATCTTGATCATTGGATGGGACAAATGGAATGCAAATCTCCCATGAATCAAGTTTCTCTTTAATGAAGTGTTTATGGATCTCTACATGTTTGGTCCGATCATGTTGAACCGAATTATGGACAATGTTAATAGCTACTTTATTATCACATAACAGTTGGATAGGAACAGAGAATGTCATACACAATTCACGAAGCATAATGTGTAACCATAGAGCTTCACAAATACCCAAGGAGATGGAATGAAATTTGGCGTCCGCATTACATCGGGCCACAGTCGACTGTTTTTGTTTTTCATGTGATGACATTTTCTCATCGAATGAGCAATATCCTGAGGTGGATCGTTGGTTATTGACGGACGACCCAATTTGCATCTGCATAAACTACTATAGAACGCGAGTTATGGTTCGAGAAACATAATCATGTCTGGTGTGTCTTTTAAGCAATGAAGGATCCAGTGGACAACTTGGAGATGATGCTCATAAAAATCGTGCATGAACTGCCTTACAATACCTACTGTATGGCAAATGTCGGGACGAGTATGGGCGAGATAAATTGTTTCCCCAAAATTCGTTGTTAGTGAGTCATATTCATCATAAGTGCATTGGGAACATTAGCTAATTTCTCATTGAGATAACCACAAGATTGCATAGGAGAAGATTGTTCTCAGTAAATAAATCAAGTACATATTTGCATTGAGACAGACAAATACCCCGAGTGACCGAACAACTTTTATGCTTAAAAAGTACCGAAGTGATCTCATTTTCTTCATTTCAAAAGAAGCAGCAAGAATTCTTTTCAGAGATTTCAGTGTTGGTAGAAATTTGGCCACTAAATGAATGTCAAAAGAAGAGGGTGTGATCAGATTGGGACTAAGAAAAACCATAACCCATTACCACCTTTGTGAACTTATCGAATGAGGCCCTTGGTGATTGCTTCAGACTTGTTCCTGGAGGAAAGTAGAATCAATGTCTGAAGGGAGGCACATGTACACCTCTATGAGATCCCCATTCAAGAAAGCATTTTTGACATCCAGCTGGAGCAAGAGCTAATCCAAATTCACAACAAGAGAAAGTAGGGCTTAAATGGTATTTAATTTAGCAACTATAGCAAATGTCTCCTCATAATCAACTCCATATGTTTGTGAGTAGCCTTTGGCGACTAACCATGTCTTGTTGCGTTCCAATGATTCATTAGAGTTAAACTTGGTGCTAAAAATTCAATGACACCCCATAAATTTTTTACTTGGAGGAAGATCTACAACATCCTATGTATGATTCCTTTGAAGGGCATTCATCTTATTTATTATTGCAGCTTTCTAGGAAGGCTCAACTAATGCTACTTCAATAGTGGATGGGAGGTGATGATTTGTCATGGTGGTAGCAAATACTTTATAGGTCGGCGATACACTATGGAAAGAGATATATTTTTCCATGGAATAAATAGAGCTTGTCTGATTACATTCCTCAATAGGAGTACTTTCTAATTCAGAGTGATGTTAGTTATGGGGATGTCTCTCGGGGTGGATTTCTGGTCCTGTAAAGAGGTAGCAGACTCCAGAGCAGGAACATGAGCACGTCGAATATAGACATGGAGAATGAGAGGAGGTTCAGGTTGTCTTGTCGATGGTGGATCCATAGGGATGACGGTCTCGTCGAAACTAGTAGGAGAAATATCCACAGGAGTTAGATAAGGAATAGTATCCAGAAAATCAAGCGGCCCTTTTGAGGAGGTACTGACAGGAAAGTAGGGAACACTTTCATAAAAAAAAACATCGACACTTACATAGAGTTTATTTGTAGTAGGATCAAAACACCGATAGCCCTTTTGAGTGGCAGAATTATTAGGAAGACATTTTTTATATACCTGAGATCAAGCAAACTATGATTAGGGTTAGTGTTTCGAACAAATTTTGTGCATCAATATATTTTTAGTTCAAGCGTGGTGAAGAGTCTATTGGTAGGGAAACAAGATCTCAAGATGGCTAATGGAGTTCTGAAGTTATGAATTTTTGTGGGGATTCTATTGATGAGGTAGGTGGCGGTAAGCACAACGTCGTTCCAAAAACATTTTGGGACATTAGATTAAAACATCATGGAGCAAGAAATTTTGGGAAAGTGTCGGTTTTTTTCTATCAGTTACTCTATTTTGTTGAGGAGTATCCGTACATTAGTTATGATAGAGGATACTCTTACTTACCAATAACTCACCTAAATAAGAGTTAAAAAATTCAAGGTTATTGTCAATTCGAATGACTTGAATTGAAGTTTTGAATTGGGACAAAATGAATGAGTGAAAATTTTGAAGGTGACAACAACTTCAGATTTATCTTTTAAGATATTAACACACATCATTCCAAGTGTGGTAATCAATTAAGGTAAGGAATCATCATTTATTGGTGTAATTCAGAGTGCGGGAGGGTCCCCACAAATCACTGTGAATAAGAGAAAAAGGTGCAAAAGGTGTGGTAGGGATGAGATGGATAAGAAATGCGATGATTAGTAGCTAATTGGAAAATTTTACATTTGAAGTTAGCAAGATTTTTATTGGTAAACATCAATGGATACAATTATTTTAAATAAGGAAAGCTAGGATGATGCAAACGATGATGCAACAATATAATAGGACACTCGGTGAATCGAGATACTACAGCTCCTGGGAAAAATGTCTTTGTTCTTTGTGTCTTTCTCTTGCAAGAAGTAAAGCCCAGCTACTCATTTAGTTGTTCTAATCATCTTCCCCGAACGACGTTCCTGAAAGAGACAAACATCAAGAGAAAAATGAGCAACGCAATTTGTCATGTGTCGGTTTAGTAACATAATACAGGTTGTTACACTTAAACAGAGGGACATGTAACACAGATTCCAAAGTTAGATCGATTATGTTAACACAACGGATCCTTTGTCAGCACTGGAGTGCCATCAACAATTTTAACCGCATCATTTCCAGATTATGGATAATATGTTGAGAAAATTTGAGAGCATCCAATCATGTGGTCTTTAACACCTAAATCAATGATCCATGGACTAGAAAAATAAATGAGAGACATAGGGAGTGATACCTTGATGAACATGAAAGGTTGACGAGCCGGAAGTGATTTGACTGGATCCGAGTAGTTTGATTAATGTTGCATCTGACTCTTAAGAGAGTTGGATGACTCCTGAGTGTTATTATTAGAGTTGGATGTTTTGCAATAGACTTGGATGATGTAGAGAGATCTTTAACAGTGGAAGATTTGTGTGTCGGTTTTGCATGGAGTTTCCAAGACTTATCTCGAACTGCAATAGACTCGGATGATGTAGGGCATTGGCAGAAGGAAGAAACATATACGAATGGTCATCCGCAGTCTCCATAGAGTTAATCAACCATGACATGATCATGGAATTGTTCACTTTCCACGCTTCATACGTCATGTCAGTTTTAGGAGGTTCACAAGTCATTCCCGTGAGATAGTTGAATTTTTCAGCGTCTCTTGACAAACAAAGATACAGTTTGGGACCATTGGAGAAAATTAAATTTGTTCAACTTATCAGTGGTGATTAACAAGTTAATGTGGTTTTCCGCTCCTTCGGTCTGCGGAGGAATTGAGATCGTTGTCCATCCTCCAGTGGGCTCAAGTACACTGTCGGGAGAAGATTCAGTGGTGGAAGAGTCTGTCATGGTTCCAATTGAGCCAAATGTGATGTTAGGCAAGGTTGGGAAGGTGCAGGGCTTCGGGGAAACCAATTGAGCCAAATGTGATGTTAGGTTGCCGAGACAGGAATATCTTGCTAGTTGGACATAGGCAGACCTAGATGCTAGAAACAACCATCAAAACAGTGGCTATGAAAGATAGGTTTGGCTGGAGACAAATCAGGTCGGCGACAAGGGTTTTCGATGGTCGGAACCTACCACCAGCAGGTCAAGCGGTTGCTTTGGAGAAAGATCTGGCCAGCGACAAAGAGTTCTAAACCATGGCTCTGATATCATGTTAACTTTGAGAATAGAAACAGTTAATTTCGTTGATAGGAGAATAGTAATAAATACATTTTACAATTTCTTAATAAAAGGAAAGAAATAAAATTTACATGAATATGGAAATGTAGAAATAAGGAAAGCAAATAAAATCTAATAAATAGAATCTCATAATAATTGAATTAATAATTAGCCTAATAATTAGGTTAATAATTAATTCCAATATCATGTTTACTTTTGTCAATAAGTTTTAGCTCGCCCTCCATCTTAAATCTCATTGGGAGCTTTGTTTAAGCAAATGATAGTCATCAATGTTCTCTTAGGATTGAGAAATAGCTATAGTTTTTTGTCATTGGCTAGCATGCTTCCCCTTGGGGGCATAAAGGTTGGGAGTATCCTAAACCTCTTGCATATTTACCATGCTCATGTTGGATCTTGCAAATATAACCTTTTGGAAGTTCTCAAAAGTAGTAAGCTCTCTAAGTTGTGTAGGTTTGAGTAATTCCTTCTCAATCAGGCTTCTCATAGCCAAGCAAATTAGAACTTTGGTTTGGTCATTGCCTTCATATTCTTAGTATTGATGTTCCATTATGACAGATTTGATTCTCGAGTCGAGTGACTCCTGCTTTATTATCAACTTTTTTTTTTTTTTTTTTGAAATTTTACAACATTGTTGGATACAAAGCTAGTCACCATCTTTGTTTGTTGCAAAGATTTTGAAGTGATGAGTGGGGCGTCCTAGGATCGATATTTTTTAGTTTGGCACTCTCATTAAGGTGATGATTTTCACCATTAATGTCGTTTGTGAAGTGAGGAACTTTTATTGGAGGCAACTTAGGCCACTTTATAATCTTTGGGAATTCCATCACTCAATTTAGGCCACTCCACTCACTTTTAAACCAAAGAACCATCACTCCTCGCATCTTAGTGGGATCGATGATAATGTTTCCAATTCCTTACATAAATGTACAAAAGAAGAGCACTAAATAGGTTAATGAGCCGTGAATTAGCCCAATGAATTAAGCGTGCTTGTGACGAAAGCAAAGTATTATTGATTAAGTTGGGAGTATTGATAAGCCTTAATGGAGGATCAAAAATGGCAAAACATTTATAGCCATTGCCCATAGTATTGGAGAAAATTTGGGTATGAATATTTTGACTCAATTTTAGTTTTAATGAGTTTTATAGCTATAACATTTACTTTTTGAGTTAAATACAATATAAATTTTAGTAGATTATTCATGTATTACCTTCATCTCAATGTAAATCTAATGGATATAAAGCACATCTAAAGTTCATGACATTTTAGCATGATCATAACACGAGATAATACACGAAATTTTAAGTGAAGTTTTGTTTGTATTCATGTTTATCTTGAATATATACTATAGTTGCAAGCCTTCTAACACTGGAAGCAATAATAGTAAAACTAAATATTATTGTTGAGTTCAAATAGGAAATTACAACTAGATAAATGGAAAAATAAATAGCAACAAGCACGACATACCACATGCTGCTAGAGTGGCCATCGAGTGGTGGTGGTGGCCATTAGGGACTTAGAAAGGTGTAGGCAAGGTTGGGAAGGTGCAGGGCTTCGGGGAAACAGCGGCAAGGCAGCGTCGGCTTGCTGTCCTAGGCGGCAACAAGTAGGGAATTGCTGTAACCGGTAGTAACCAGCAAGAATCGGCTGGCCCAAGGGGCTGGAATGTAAATTTAGACATTACATAGCTACCATTGATACTTACTTTGTTGTCATGTTTAAATTATTTGTAAATTAAATTGAAGGTAACCTCAACCCATTTAGGAAGTCAAGCAATTTGGTATTATCAGTTTTATGTTAATTGATTAGTTATCATTTGGAAGGTTGCATGGATAATGTGCTATATATAAGGTTACATGAAGATTATAAAAAAAAAGGCTATAAATAATAAAATCACACTAACCTAGAGGACAATTCTTCAAAATGGTAAGTGCCAGACTACTAGTTAGTTTGGTTGATAAAGATTTTGGTAATTCTTGTGAAGGCCCTAATTTTGAATCCTGTATACATCGAATTTGTGCTTTTAACACTCAACATTCTAAACAAATAAATAAATAAATTTAGACATTACATAGCTACCATTGATACTTACTTTGTTGTCATGTTTAAATTATTTGTAAATTAAATTGAAGGTGACCTCAACCCATTTAGGAAGTCAAGCAATTTGGTATTATCAGTTTTATGTTAATTGATTAGTTATCATTTGGAAGGTTGCATGGATAATGTGCTATATAGAAGGTTGCATGAAGATTATAGAAAAAAAAGGCTATAAATAATAAAATCACACTAACCTAGAGGACAAGCCTTCAAAATGGTAAGTGCCAGACTACTAGTTTGTTTGGTTGGTAAAGATTTTGGTAGTTCTTGTGAAGGCCCTAATTTTGAATCCTGTATACATCGAATTTGTGCTTTTAACACTCAACATTCTAAACAAATAAATAAATAAATTTAGACATTACCTAGCTACCATTGATACTTTGTTGTCCTGTTTAAATTATTTGTAAATTAAATTGAGATGTTATTTTATTTCATCATATATCAATTTAAATTTACCAGGGACCATGGTGTGCTTGTTAGTGGAGGGGCGTGTTAAAGAAAACAAATAACAGTGGTTGTGATGGCGATCTCTCATTAATGAACTGATTAACCTTAGGTTCATAACAATTTTTTTTAGTTATTTTTATAAGGTTTTTTCTTTTTAAATCATTTAGTTAATTGAATTTTAATTAGTCTAATCTAAAAATAAATTTTCATAATATAATTTAGCTAATCACTAATTAATTTAATCAGTAGTTGATTGGAGAAACATTCAAAACTAAAGTTTTGGGTCATCTCAAAACAACATCGTCCTACCATTTGCTATGTTTGATGATCCATTTACTGGAGGAGTATATTTGGAACTTTGATAGTAGTATATAGAATAATCTTATATTCTTAATATTGCCAAATTCATAACCAAAAAAAAACTCAGGTAATTTTCATAGCTATCACAGCCAAAAGAACAAAAAAATGATGCAAATTTGTATATTTATAATTTAGAATATTATTTACTCATGCATTTATTTCACAGAAGTTTCTTCATATAAATGTTAGCGAGACAATGGGTCATATCATGTGGAGATTCAATTATGTGTTAATAGGAAGATCATAAACCTGATAAAAATTTCTTATATAACACCCAAGGAAGCTATATGACTCCCTTTCATAAATACAATCGGGTTATTAAACTAACAGATGACTAAATGATGTAGTATAATGCTTTGTAAATTATGCTTGCTTGAAATAACTTAATATAGGTTTAATGAATGTTGGGGGCAATGAGCTAAAACCTAAGGTGAAACTAAGGCTCTAGCTCCGAATTCAAGTTAGAAATATGGATTATTGAGTTTCTATTCAATGGTAGTATTTCTTCTCTCTAGACCTATTGCACTTATTTATTGTAGCTTCATTTTGAATAATGTTTATTATACAAAATAGTAATATGTATTTACTTTAATTATTTAATAAAATTATCCACATTGTTTTGAGTTATGTGCGATGTTACATTATTTCAAAAATACCATAAAATGATTCATTCACTCTTTAGTTAATGTCTATGAGTTTTTGTTTTACATGTCATGTCCATGTTTCTCAAAACTGTCATTGTTATGATTTTATTTTCAACATGATGTTCTATTGTTATGCCAATGACTCCAATTCTATGATATTGCTATATTTATGATTCTGTAATTTGATTATATGAATTTCTATTAATTTTATAGTTTATCCATGTTTATGATTACCATGATGCTACAATATCCTTCATCTTACATGGCATGTTATGTATGCCTATAATTTCAAGTGGTAAGCTGATGCGATGATTAAAAAATACAAATCCAGGGCAAAAGCTCATAAAGATAAAACATTGCATAAAAGAATGGATGCCAAGAAAAGCCTATATGAATGTTTACATATGGATATTGATGGATGGAGCTCTAGTATACTAATACTATTTGAGGATGCTAACATCATATTCATGGCATTTTCTCCATGAAAAAAAACGAGCATAAGAGTTGTGCCATATTATGTTGACAGAAGATGTATTCGCCAATGGTGAATTAGATATGTTACCTCCACAGACAGTAATGGACATCAGAACTACACCTGTTGTTCCGACGGCGAAGCATCCACTAGTGGTGAGTTAGATTTAGCCTTGTCTATTGTTGATATGGCTCTCAAGACAGAATGTATAATTTTTTTAGTTGTAATCATAAAGACATGCCACTCCATGCAATAATTCATAATGATGATGATGACAATGATGATATTCAAATACTAAAATTGTGGTCAATAATTAGTGCGATGGCTCTATATTCCTATGCTACGATAGTCACTATTATGCCAATATCATTTTTATGCAGAAGTCTTCACAAAGTTAATGGATTGCCATCCATATTGCTTATCTTACGCTTAATATGATTTAAAACTATTATGCATCTCTTAATCATATATTATATTATAGTATGTAATTCAAAATCATTTGATATTTTAACACTAGTACAATAACTGTAGATTTTATGGAAAATTTACAAACAATGCAGTCGATTCTTATGTATTTTAAAATTCAGTTTTTAGATCTACACCACCTTTATGCCTAAAAAAGGTTATATCTCATTTTTTAGTAGCTAAAATAGTTGTATTTTAATTTTATGTCAAAATTTTGGGTAGTATAAATTTAAAAAGAAAAGTAGGTCGACATCATTAGATACACTGGAAATTTAAGAAGAAAAGTAGGTCGACATCATTAGATACACTGGAATTGAGTTGTATGTATTTACACTCATCTCACAACATTTCCAGAAGATTGGCAGAATGGTTGGATCTTATACGCTGCTCGCATATTCATTACATACAACATTGTGCATGATATGTACTAAAGCACAAATGAAGAAAAGTGCTGGCAGAAAATCATCAAAACTGCTGAGCAAAACCTTTCAACAGAAAGCAACAAAGGTAGATAGAAGAATAAAAGAGCTTCATATAACATACAAAGAACTGATCGGTTAACTCTTCTATTTAAGCAAAGCCTCCATTGCATCAAATAAGAGTGGAGCCATTTCTGGGCTAGGCGTCTTCACCGCACATTTGACACCCAGTGCACCGACTGAAGCAGTGAGCTCGATCAAAAATGGTATGCCGTGCGGGATCTTCGCAGACATATATAAGATCTCCTTGTTCGCATTCCTCCGCTTGGCGATGAAGAAGACATTGGCAGCTGCCAAGGTCTCAACTGTAGAATCTACGCTGTGGATGATGGCAGTTGGTAGATCTTTTGCAACTTCATTGGAATCAGGAAGAGATTTCCATGTCTGAATGAAAAACAAACATGAGAACAAGAAAAATAGATTTATACTGCTGTAAGGAAAATGACATTTATCCTCTTAATATATTTTTGCATCTAAAGTTTTACATCATGTTTTAAATTACATCATGATCAATAGAGGGGTAACAAGTTGAACTTGAACGAGCGCAATGCTTATGCATGTTTAGCTGTTCAAAATGTTTTTGTTTGAAATTGGCTTGTTTTCGAATGGCCGTGAATAACTTCTTTGTGTTCGACTTGACTTGAATTCATTTTTTTGTATTAGCCCTGTGTTAGGTTTGACATTAGCTCGAATGATTTTAAAAAGAATAAAAATTAACATTTTTTTAATATAATATAAAAATATCATAATAATATTATTTATTTAACTATTTAATTAATTAAAGTTGAACATGATCGAATAAAATTCTATTTATGTTTGCCTTATTCATAAATCGAACTTAAAAAAACCGAAAAAAAACCGTTCATATCCACTCAATGAACAAATCAAACACGAGCTATTTAGCAAATCGAACAAGTATTTGTAAATGACGAGCAAGGTTTGAGAAAATGCACCAAGTATTGTAGTAATTTATAAGAAAAATAAAATGTTTTATTGCGCATTCAGGATTTGAGTCATCTTTCCAATGCAGTTGATTTAACATAAAAATTCTCTTTCCCACTCAAATTCAAGCTTTAAGCACAGTCTGTTGTTCCAAGGAAAACTTCACTTCCATATTTGATTCCAAGAAAAAACTTAGAAAATAAAAATTAGGCATCTACAAAAAAGTTGGAGCTAAGCAATAATATTCAAAAAGGCAGATTTCACAAATTCTTCTCCAAAAGAAAGGTTGGATAAAATCTCTCATTCTTAGGGGACAACATTTGAAGAATTCCCTCTCCTAGAGAAGCTTTACTAAAGGTCCTTCAGAGACCAGATGAGTCGAATATACCTCTCCTTTGGGAAGGAGAGATAGATTAGGGACATCCTTGATAAGAAGAGTCCTTATGAAAAAGATCAAGACATATGTGTCAACTCCCTAGATGAATGCAACAATTATAACATAGGTGGTGCCACAATTCCTACGAACCGAAGTTGGGTTGTATCTCGAAGGACAATAAAAAACAAGGTCCAATGTGGATCATGGGTTTAATCTCCAATGTTGTAAGCATTGAAGATCATTTAAGGTGGTGGTCGATTTATTCAAATTTCACAAAAAGTTATTCAAACTTGAAACCGGACAATTTTTAGAATCACTGGTTGCAAGATGTATTTGTAACCCATCCTATCACAACCTGACAGCAACGAATCCCATTAATGTAGATTTCTACTCAGAAAAGAAAGAAAAAAAAATCATGAATTTGATGATCGTTGGTTAAATATCAAGTAGAGCTGCAATTCTTCATTCCACCGGGTTTCGCCGGTAAAAAGTTGATATTTCTTGACGGTTAGTCCACCTTTTTTGTCCCTTTTGTGAGTATTTGCAACTTTAAAAACGACCATCACCTCATGTTAAATTTTAAACTAATATCTTTTTACTAATCTCGTACTTAACAAGTTTTTTTGGAAAAATTGACATATACACCAGACCCAAAGGTTTTTGACATAAGAAACCTAATTCTTCTCTCTTGTTAAATGCTTGGGAATTCATGAGCTAGGACTAACGCGTATCATTTATTGGTCAATAGAAAAATCTAGCACATAACTAAGTCAATCAGTTAAAAGGTTGCAAAAAGTCAAATAAATCAAATGAGTAGTTAGAAATCAAAATCTTGGCCAAGTTTATTGAATTTTGA
>NW_018164519.1:196440-197431 GCF_001263595.1 Phalaenopsis equestris | reverse complement strand
TAGGCAAGGTTGGGAAGGTGCAGGGCTTCGGGGAAACAGCGGCAAGGCAGCGTCGGCTTGCTGTCCTAGGCGGCAACAAGTAGGGAATTGCTGTAACCGGTAGTAACCAGCAAGAATCGGCTGGCCCAAGGGGCTGGAATGAGAGAATGCAACAGTTGGGTGAATTTCTGGGGTTGGTGGCAAGTCCGAAAGAGGAGAATGTGGCTGGGAAAGGTCAATACTGCTGGAAAACAGAGATTGCCAAACTGTTTTGGGTGGCGTCGGGGAGGAAATAGGCGGGAAACGATGCGGGAAGGTTGGAGAATGGTGGAGGGCAGCTGTGTTGGTTGACAGTTGTGGCGGGCAGCTGCAAGCCTGGGAAGGGAGAGAGGTGGCTGGAAATAGTTGAACTGTAGGAAACAACAGTAAAAGCTGCTGTTCCAGCGGCTACAAGGGGGGAAGGGGCGACGGCGATCGATGTGGGAAGGGTGCGGAATATTAGACGAAGGATGAACACCACATGGAAACCAAAATATAGTTGAAGCACTACTTGAAACCCTAAGATACAGCCTTCGAAGGTAAGAAGAGGCGTCGACGGTTGTCCCGATACTAAAAACACAAAAAACTGACCTCCAAATCCTAATACAACGCTTATATTGGAAATGAATAAAAAGTAATGAAGAATGATAAGGAAGAAAGCATAAAAAATGAAATTGGGATTGATTTGGCCTGTTTCCCCTTCTCCTGCGATCGTGTGAGCTACTCATCCCCCGTCTAGAGCGGAGCGCTCCCACATCACATTCTCTTTGTGTTAATGCATATTTGATGTGTATATGCATTAGAGAAGAAATTGGAGTAAACATATTTATTTTAGTAATGTAAAGTTTGTTAAATGCTAGAAAATTGACTATATGTGAATTTTCAAACATGAAATTTGAAGTTCCTATTAGGAAATTCACTTGATTGATTTGTAAGATTTGAAGGTGACCTCAACCCATTTAGGAAGTCAAGC
>NW_018164519.1:147565-196340 GCF_001263595.1 Phalaenopsis equestris | reverse complement strand
AAATCAAAATCTTGGCCAAGTTTATTGAATTTTGACAGAGTTCTTTGGATGAGAAAACATGAACTTTAAAAATCTTGTAGCCACTTGCAAACTTTAAAATCTTGTAGCCACTTGCAAACTATTTATCCTCAAACGTCTTGAAAAAATGTATTTTGGCTAAAGGATACCATGCATGACGCTTCAAATGTCCAAATATGTCCATTCTACCAATGCACCTTAGTATGTCATTAGAGCTAACGAACAAAACTTCACGAAATCAGTACCTAAATCGCATTAAAAATCTATATCCCTTTATTTCAAACAAAATTTAGAATGGAAATAATGCAGCTTGAAATATTTGCTTCAGTGGTATCCTTCTCAACTGAGAACCATTAGTATGTCAGTTGCGCTAACAAACAAAACATCACGAAATCAGTACCTAAATTGCATTAAAAGTCCAAAACCCTTTATTCATACAAAATTTAGAATGGAAATAATGCATCTTGAAAGATTTTCTTCAGTGATATCCTTCTCAACTGAGAACATGTAATGAACCAAAATGAAATTCGATCTTCAATATTCACGAAATCAGTACCTAACTCGCATTAAAAATCCAAATCCCTTTATTTCATACAAAATTTAGAATGGAAATAATACATCTTGAAGATTTTCTTCAGTGATATCCTTCTCAACTGAGACCATGTAATGAACCAAAATGAAATTCGATCTTCAATATATAAAATTCCTGCAAATTACACATGGCCAGCTCTTAATGGATCACTTTGCCTATAAATACTCCCCACATTTGGACTAAATTAACTTAATGAAAAATAGAATCATAACTCATAAGATTTCACTTGCTGACAAGCTCCTCAGATCTCTCAAACTTAAGAAAACTTTGAAGACTTTTCATCTGCAAGATCATTTGTGATGTACTTCTACGCCTCCTTAGCTAAAACTTGTGTGGGAGTTTCTTTAAATAGTATTGTTTCAATTCCCTAAACCTTCATTCTCATTCTTCATAGCAAATATTTCCTTCTCAAACAAAAGTTTTTGGCATTGCAAGTGTTTTCTTTTATGACGCTTCCCTTGTAAACCTTTAAAATATAAGTTTTTGGCATACCATTATCTTATTCTTGAATCTTAAGTAATACATGCAAAGGTTGATATTGATCTCAGAAAAATATGTTGGTTTAATCAAAACCTAGAGAGATGATAAGTTTTGCTCGCACTTGTCATTAAGTCGTGTATAGTGGAGTTTCAAAAGGGAAACTAGGGGAGTGATTGTAGGCTTGATTGACAGGCCTAATTGCTACAAATTCATGAGTGTATTTTTATTTCTTGGTGTTCATTTCAAGCTAATATAATATTTAATCTAGCTTTGTCATCCACATTTTGCAGAGCTCAATTATTTTCAAGCAAACATGGTGTTAAGTGTGATTTTATCACCCAATTATCAAATGAGATATCCAAGATTAGAAAGCAACAAAAAGAGAACCAACAATTCATAAATTATAAACTACATTTACCTCAAGAAAGCTTGCACGTTCCATTCTACCATCCTCTGAGAAGAATACATGCACTGAGATTTTATCATTAAAGTACCAGACTGGCTGCTGATTGTTTTTCACTGCAACCTGTAGAAGAGAGTTTGGTGGCCCAGGAGAAATATTTTGAAACATGACCATAGGTAAAAGGGTTCTCGCCGAATCATGGGGTTGCAAAGGTGGAACCTAAAAAATTTGATAATTAAAAAACAAGACAATCAGTCCAATGAGTTAAGTTTCTGATGCTTTACAAAGCCCATGTAACACAATCAATCACCTGTAATTGTCCAACAGCTGCAAGACCAAATGTGTTTTTGTTAAATTGTATCATGAATCCATCTAAGACGATCTGAGAGTTGTTTTCAAGCAATAAGCTGTAGAACACTTGTCCATCACGCCTGATAAGCTGTCCGCTAATCTGAAGACCTTGACCAGTCGATGATGGCAGTAAAACAGGTAGTGGTGGCCTACAAAGTTCGGTGCAATAGTTACAATATATATATAGTTCGGTGCAATAGTTACAATATATAGGTGCAATAGTTACAATAAATGATGAAAATAGAAATGATAAGAATAGTATTATCAAGTTCATTCGTTTTCTTTAGTTCCTTTGCTCTATTGCTAAGTTGGAATATTCACCCTGAAGGGACAATTGGCTGGTCAACATGAACGAGTGCATTGTCCAAGCCAAGCAAATCACCAAGTAAATCTGGCACAGAAGCAGGCGGTGAAGTGGGTGCTGATGGTGGGGTTGGAGGTGCTGCGCCTAGTCCGGGCTGCCTGGCTGTCTCATGCGAAGTGAAACTTTGAGTAGAAGTGGCTGCTGCCCCATCTACTTCAGAAGATGGAGACTCAGAATTACCCATTTCAGCAGCAGCTGGATACTCCTCATCATCTGGCCTAGCATAAGCTAATTTTGCACGGCTCACAAATGCTTCAGGTAACTTATGATAAACTGAAGAAAGGGTGGCAATGTTTCCAAGGAGTTCATCAAGAAGTGAAGGCTCAAGGCTGTTTGAATCGTCACTGATTACTGGCTTCTCGGCTAGAACAACATCTTTAGCAGCCTGGTAAAGACAAAAGATTAGACATAACAAAATGGCCTTTACAAATATACCTAGTGGAATTTGGACGCTAATAATACCTCAGGATCAGTAGAAAGAAGACGCCAATATATATATGCTCGATCACGTAAATCAGGATTGTCTGTCTCCATAGTAGCATTATTAAGAACAACCTGAAAAACAAACAAAACAGAAACATGAGAAAACGTGCCCAAAATAGTGGCTTGTTTCTATAAATTTACTATTCAACCCAACGATAAACAACACAAATATTTAAAGAAAAGAGTTAAAAGCATGAAATGCATAGTAATAAAATAAATGATAGTTAAACCAAAAGATGCATCTTTTTGAACAGCCATGATATCAATACACTAATTTCACATTGAGTAATCGCAGAACTGATAGTCCACTGAAAATAACTACTGCAATAGAAAGACAGAAAAGAAATAATGATGAACATGAACATGACAAACCTGGATCATCTGCTGCGGTCCTTCAGTTGGCTTTTTGAGAAACAATTTGACAGTTGCAGTGAGTAATTGTAGCTGTACCATCGCTTGCTCCTCTGGAAAAGTTTCAAGGAAACTTTCAAGAAGCTCATCAGCATTGTCAATTCTCTCAGCATATTCTCCAATAATCCAAATCATTGATGCCTGAAAAACCCATAAACATCAAGAAAGAAGTAATACAATATGCACAAGTCCATTATCTATCCTGCCAATAATAGGCTAGTACCTTAGCTTCAGGCTCGTCCAAAGTGTCTAAGCTCTCACAGAGTGTGGCAATGATGGACTCATAGCTAAGTGTAGACAGAGCAAAGAAAAGAAAATGTCTCAATGATCAAAGCAGACTTTCATTCGAAAAAACATATAAATAAACGAGAAATGTCATCATGCACTTACGTATTGGGATAGCGCCTGAAAATGTCCTTGATGACAATAATAGCTTCTTGTACAACATAGTTTACTTTTACCTTTATCAGCTCAAGTAGAACACTAATACACCTCTCTGCAGCTCTCTCTAACTTGATAGCACAGCGACCAATTGCTCGAACTGCCTTTCTAACAAAATCCACATCTACTTCTGTCGCATATTCTTTGAATTCCAACAGAACCTGCTCAAAAATCATCTCAGCACATGAAAACTGCAAAATTATCTGCTTTTGAAATTAAGTTTTATGTTAAAATAGGCGATGGAAAAGCAAAGTGCTAAACTGGTAAATGGCAATATGCTAAGTAGATACTGAAATTCAATGATGCAGATGGGAAACTAAAATAATAGCATTAAAAAGATTCCCACATCTAATGTAATCCTTAAGATTATGCATGACCAGTAGAACTTAAAAGTGAAGTAAGCCTTCTGTATTACCATTTCTCAACCTAAGAGATGCAGCACAATTCAGCTATTTCAGCCAAGAAAAAACAAATTTTTAAGCCAATAGGAGTCGAACCGATAGGAGTCAAACCGAGTTGCAAGGAGCTAAACTGGACAAATTTACAAGACCTTTTGGGCCCATTTTTAATTTTGGTCGAATTTTCATTCTATACATAATTCTCCACCCATTAAACCTGCTCGCACCCAACATATCAATCATCATCATGCGTATAATCTACACATGCCACACTCTCACATGTCACACTATATGTTGTTATAAATCATCTGATAGTTGATGCAAGACAAGTCTCAATCAACAATGCCTTATTTGGTTATTGATTCAAGCAAGAAAAATCTTGAGAAGACTTTTAGCAGACTCAACTCTAACGAGCGCCCAATTATCATCAAACTACTCTATTTTTTTCTGGCGAATGCACTTTATCAAATTCATGGTGACTTAACAAGTTCCTCATTTTATTAAGTTGGTCGACTACCCAAATCAAAAGAAAAGCAAACATGCAGAGTGTGAAGTTTGATCATTATATGAGATAGCATAATTCTATATGGCCTTGAAAGTCTCTAGTTTCAAGGGATTTTTTGATCTTTACGCTATAGTTAAGCTGGCTTAATGTGTCCAAGAATCGTTGAAGTTTAGTTCATCAATGGATGGAATAGGCCTAAAGGCTACTGTGGAGTTGTTCGACTATCCTTGAGATTTGGTTTAATCGGGTTCTAGGCTTTTGATTATGAGGATCAAGGAGAGAAGATCTGATAGGGTAACTTAAAGATAATTTAGTTGGACAGAGTTTTGGCCAAAATTATAGGATTGTTATATGGTCAAGATTGATATATGACTCCCTATTTAATAAGTGAAACCAGAAAGCGTTGGATAATAAAATTACAAGAAAAGTATACAAATAGACTCAGTAATGCGCAAAAATGCTTAGATGGCAACTATCCACCAAACGTGAACTTCACACTTGCCAACTACAAATTTAAACCTTCGCTAAAATTCTGCCTCTCCCGAACACAACATATGAAAGCATTCATGTTACAAGTATCCGATTGCATTATTTATTCTCTTCAACAAACAATATAAAGGCTTCCAAATCAACATTATTTAAATGTATAAGCAATGCCTCAACCATAGACGATGTATTACTATGTCTCATGCAATCTAAATCATGCTCTTCTTAGTTTGAGTGTAGGTTATTTAAATTTAAGTTGGCACCATGTCAAGTTTAATCTATCAATTATAATTTGTAAGATTACCAAAAGCTACCCACATCTACAGTATTTTGGTCATTTATGCCAAACATGGCCATCATTACGTTGGCCATGTCACCCAGAAAAGTGTTGAATTGTGTGATTCTCTCATCTTTAACAGTAGGTTAGTGAAATATGTTAACATGGTCATTATTGTTTTCATCACTTCATCCAATTTACTTTCTAAGTAACATACTAACGTTCACCACTAAGAGATCATATTTTTATTAGCTTTAAAAATCTTCTTTAATTAAAATTAGTTTAAAATTTAAAAGCTTATAGGGAATAGGTTTGAATTCAAAATATTTGTGGCTTTATCCTTGCAATTATATTTGTATAGACAGGGATTAATGGTTTGTGATCAGATTGAACATTGAACAAAATTTTATTATTTGAGAAGCCAATCAGATCTCCTTAGAACCAAGATGTGTATGCCAATCGCTATAAGTTGTGTTCAGATCTTCCTCTCACTCGTTCTTCAATTTTGATATCCGAGCAAGATTTAATTGTTCAATCTTTAATCCCCATTTCAAGGTGTTTTCTCTTTCGCATCTTGTTAGGCTTTCTTAAGTTTTTCATACTGTCACAAATTCTCCGGTTCACAATTACATGACCCCACATAATCACCAAACCTCTTATCAAGAAAAATCCAAAATAAAAAAAAATCAAAATAATATTAAAAATATAGAGGAAAACAATAAATATAAAAAAAAACTCTCTTAGAGTTTTCCTCTTGACTTCATCCACATTTCTCACTTTCTTGCAAATCGCACGAGCAAACTCTCCCCCATTTTTCGCTACCTCTCTGTCTACCTCTCCCTTGCACATCGCTTCACTCACTCGTTCATTTTCTGTCTACCTCTCCCTTGCACATCGCTTCACTCACTCGTTCATTAAAATAATATCATAGTTGAAGAGAACTTCAATTATAGACATTGTAAAAAAAAAATGAAACTAAATAATTAAAAAAAAAAGAAAATCAAGCAAGACGCTTCACACTTAGACCAATTATCCATCCCTCATTTGCAACAATTTATTTAGAACGAAAACTTTAAATTCGATCAAAGCTCGTAAAGATTCAATATCATATCAAATGCATCCATATAACCACACAACAAAAAAATCACGGACTAGAGTAAACTTAATTGCGACAATATCATTGTATTATAGTTACGACCTAAGCTCGCCTATGAGATCAGAATTATAAGAAAGAATCAATAGAGAATGAGGCTATAAGTTAGAAATGAACGGCTTAAAAATGTACCCTTCAAAATTTTCGCCCCAAATCTATAAGATGCCCTTAAATGATGCAATTCATAGTTGCTAGGAATAAGCATTTAATCATATTGACTCGACAATGTCCACAAAAAATATGAAGATTCATGAAAATCACTATAACGAAATCATAAGATATTGATCGCATTTCATCATTTCTCCACTACATTAAATAAGCTGATAGCAATAAATCCCTTCTTGAAATCCAAATTGTTGTGATTCAAGCAAAACATAAAAAACTTCATAGTGATACCTTTCTAGGGTGCCTAGAAGGTGTTTTAGGAGCAGGTTTTGCAAAGAGGTGGTTGTGGAATGGTGAGGGAAGGCAAAGATGTGGGGATTAAGGTGTTTGGAAGGGATTACGAGAATAAAGCTGTCGTTAGACATCAACTTTAACATCATCGACGGCCATCCCAGCTGCAAACAATGGAGAAAAATATGAATCGCCAACATTCGGGCAATGATGAGGTTCCACCACCTTGTTCCTAAGCAAGATACAAATACCCCATTTGCAGAAGGAAGAGTATACAACACTAAGGAGAGAAAAATTCAGAGAAACATCTCTCAAATTCATAAAATCAACAAACGGAAAATCCAAACAACCCAATACACATGTAAAAGTCTCATAGAAGAAAATAGTCTAACTAGAAACTAGGAAAATAGGAAACAACTAGAAAGAAAAAAGAAAAAAAAGGAGGGAAATTGTTGAAAATAACATAAATAAGATAAAAAGGCATCTTTTGCAGCTATTCTCGCACTTGCAGGAGTTGTGAGTCACGAAAACTGCAGTAAAGTGGGAACTCACGCGTCCCGCATCACTCTCCCGGGTTAGAAGAGGTTTTGCCCTCGTCGGAAACGCCTGGATCCCATTGTCTGATGTTCATTCCTCATAAAACTCCTATCTGACAATTTATCAATGATGACACTGTTGGATTAACTTATGACTTAGTACCTAACTTACTCCATAGAGCCTTCCAAAAATAGCTCAAAGCATTCACATCTCAATTTGAAATGATGACATGCTAGGTAGCTCTCAATAGTGGCAAAGTAGTGGGGCCGCATTGCCTCAAGTTTTATGGCACTCGCTTCTAGCATCACCGAGGCCAGTTTCATTGGCCTCTCTTCATAGCCTTTTAAAATGTGGTAAGAGCCACTAAAGCTCCCATCATGGCAAGAGTACCCACAACAACAGACTCCTCCAATGACAGAAGTACAATACACTTCCCGTCCTTGATAAATAAGTAGGTGTTTTGTGGCCATCGTTAAATGTGCCCATCATATTATCACGATCGGCCCAAAAGAATGACATGCATACAGGCACGTCATCACATGAAATTTGATCTTACAGCTAGTCTCCTATAGAAAAACTACATGAGGCATCTCCTGTCAACACTGATCTTACTCCCCTGCTTTAACCAGGCCAACGAATATAGTTGAAAATACTTCTGAGTAGTGCGGCTCAATCTATCCACCAACAACATCGATGTCACATTTTTAGAGCTAGCTCCACCTATAATGATGTTGCAAACTACTCCTTCATGGTGCAATTCGTAAGAAATATGCTATGGCAAAGCCATTGTTGCTCTCTCATGGACTCAGTCTAAAAAACCCATCGGATTACTAGCATCCCTCATATCCAGGTATCTAGTACTCCTCTTAATAATTCTCCTTCTCTGGGTCTCACCCTCTGCTTCCTCCATTGCACCCTGCTCAGTGAAATATATTATCCTTTTGTTTTAGCAATCATTCGTCCTTTTTCTTAGCAATCATACCCAGCACTATGGTACTTCCAGCATTTCCTAGCTGGGACGGATTTAGAAGTATTGGCGGTCTCCATCTTTTCTCCACTCGATACGGGCCTCTCCTCTAGTAGAGTTGACTCAAGTGCTCCACTGGTCTACTTTAGCTAAATGATCATGTGGTTGAGCCACATTTAAAGGGTGGTGTGGACTTGATATTGTTATATTGTCTCTCCACCTTCAGAGCTAGGTTTGAATATCCTGTAATGTTCACTAGGATTGTAATTGGACCATGTTGCCAATAAACGGTATCAATCCTCCCAGATATCGAGCTATGGTGTTTTTCTCATGCCCAACTAGCTCACGCCTCAATATAAGCTACTTGAACTCAAACTGTCTACTCTACTAAGAAATCTTGTTGCAATAATTGGTGAAGCCTCAAGAACATTTCACGTCTATAATATGATGGGAGATATTTGACTTCATGTCCCTTCTCATCTTGTATCAGGTTGTGATTTTTTTTCCCTTATGGAGTTATGGGCGTTTTAAATTTTCAAACCACAAGGAAGCATTCATCCTAAGCTTGATGGTTGTCAACTTTACCCTTCTGTCTAGTGGAACATCCTTGTACTCAAAGTCACGTTCCATTAGCTACAGCCACTCGATGAATTCATGCGATGGTCAAAATCTGACATGTCGATCTTCACTCCAAAGTCTGGGATTCTTCTTCGATATTTCATGTCAAATTTAGGAGGTATTAGTTCTTAAACACTAGAAATTGTCCAGTGAAACAGATTCACTTCTTCTAGATCTGGCGAGTCACTGTTGTAGTCATGGGTGACCTCACATGATTGTCTCCTCCCAAACACGGTAAGCATTTGCTGCAGTTGGAAGATTTTCTGCTACATATCCTGCATAGCAAGTTATCAAACAGTTCGTTGAGAGTTTCTCCTTAGCTGCATAGTGTCCTTTCCTCCCGATCACGTTTCAAGCCAATGTAAGATTGCAAATCAGGGTTGGTCGGAGCTTAGGTTTTGGTGTATGCATTGTGGTGAAATTTTGGTTGAGATAGGAAGGTTGAATTTTAAAAACTTTAAGCTTAGAGCTAACAATTGCGGCAGGAATGATGCGAGAAATTTTTTTTTTTTTTTTTTGGGGTAGTTAGGTTAAATTATTTAGAATTTCAATTTAAGGAAAGGAAGACAAAACCCTGAAATCTAGAGCTTATCGAGCTCTGATACCAGATAATACCGTTCTAGGGTTTTCCAGGCTCTGATACCTAGTGATACCATTCTAGGGCGCCTAGAAGATGTTTTGTTGGTTTTACGGGAAGATCGTTGAGGAATAGCGAGGGAAGGCTAAGATGTGGGGCTTACAATGTTAGGAAGAGATTATGGGGATAAAGTTAACAGTTAGACGCTTTCGATGGCTATCCCGACTACAAATAGCACATAAAATATTGAATCGACAACGTTCGGGCGGCGAGGAGGTTTCACCACATATTCCTAAACAAAATAATTGCAAAAGGAATATGATATAGCACTCCGAAAAGCAAAATTCATAGAAACATTTTTCAAATTCATAAAATTAACAAATTGAAAATCAAAACAACTCAATACTCGTATATAAAGGTCTCCTAATAGGAAATAATCTAATTAGAAACTAGTAAAATATAAAAGAACTAGAAAGTAAAGAAGCAAAAAAAAAAAAAATTGTTGAAAATTGTTGAAAATAACTTCAATAAAATAAAATAAAAAAGGCAGCTTCTGTGGTTATTCCCATACTCGCAGGACCAAGGAATCATGGAAACCACAGCATCACGGGAACTCCCGTGTCCTACATCTCACGGCACATAAACTACTCTTAATTAAAAGTTCTCTCTTGCAATCAAAAAAGGATAATTAACTAGAAGAGCTTGCACCTATAAAAATCTCTAGCTAGATCATACATTCCTTATAGGTCATTGAAATTTATGGCCATTTTCTTATCTAAGCGCCCAATCTACATCCTGAAAAATTAACCTGAAATCGCTCAAAAGATTTCTATGGAGTCAGGGAGGAAATTTTAGAGCCACATGAAGAATGGATACAGGGAAAGAATAGAAAAATCAGAAAAAAGAACAAGTATAAAAAGAAACCAGTAAAAAGCATGGGAGGGGAAGCCGAAACATGAAAGGGAAAAATAAAGGTCCTTGTTAAAGAGGGCCAAGAACCAACTAATATTTCAATAATCTATGTGGAAAAAAAATTTCACCTAAATGAATCAAGGGAAAATATAATTAAACTAAGAAAAACCTTTGTAAAGAAAGTTAAAAAAAAAAAAGTGATGAAGAGGAAACGAAAGATTGTATAACAAAAGAAGAAAAGTACAGTAGATGAGAGAATCTTAGGATTTTATGGTTAATTAAAATTTTCTTCAAATTACTTGCTGTGAATATCTTCCAACAATTTCAAAATCTCCAGCAGGTTCATATTTCTATATTATATTGTAAGGAACAATAAGACAAAAAAACCCGCATCTGAATCTATCAAATAAAAAGCAATAGAAAAAACTTCATTTCAAAATACATTTCTCTCCTAATTTTGAGTTTTTTTTTATAACCATACTTTAACATTAATGTAAGGCATTATAACACGCGCACACAGAGTGAAAGAGAGAATCCACTTTCAAAAGCTAAAATTTGAGGAAAGTCTCATCAGTAAAGTTTGTTTCTGCAAAAAAAAGGGGCAGTTACATACAGAGCAAGAGAAACATTACTATATACAAATCAAGCACCCTCTTTCATCCAATTTTGAAATTCTCATCAATTAACAAACTTTATGATAAAACCCCAACCCATATTTTTAATTTTTATCAATTCTTAATGGTTTGATTGCGACACGTGGGTCTAAATGCATCAGTTTGGTAGTTCAAAAATTCATCTGGCTGCTTGATTTGTAAATAGCAATGTTTGGGATGCTTTGAAAATTTGAATGTAACTCAGCCAATCCCTCTCAAGGTACCCATCAGATGGTCAACTAAAAAAATTGTAGTAATGGATTTTGCATTTGATATAAAAACACAACATAATTACATTTTTGCACCTGGTCTATGTTTCGATCAGAAGCAAGCTTAATCATAATCTCCAGCTTCTCCATCTTAACATATATGGGATCATTGTACTTGCAGAAAAAAACCTAAAGCACAATTGGGCCAGATTCTAGTAAGCATTACAAATTAGTAACGTAGAATAACAACATGTTTGCACATTTTAACTCACCTTTATTTCATGCGCTAGAATTGTAGGTCGTTTCTGTACAATAAGACTGATATTCCGTAGAGCTACATATTGAAGTTCAGGTTCCGCAGAAAGGAGAGTCACTAAAGGAGGCGCCATTTTCTTGCATAGGTTCCGCACTACATCTGTGCTGGTTATGAGTTCCATTTGTTGAAGGATCATCTGGAGAAATCAGGTACAGAGTGCATGATCGAATCATCATCAAATATGAGAATTCCAAAAGAAAAACATTAATCAGCCAAAAAAAATGATGGATTTGAAATAGATTTCTAAGTTCACTCTCATTTTTAATAAATAAATACTGTTTTTGCTATCATTTGAGTCATCAATCTTCCAACATTAGCAGGTAAATATTAATTGCTGACAAGACATCTGAAATTAAGTTTATGAGAATATAAATAACAAAAAAAGTCGAGGTAGGATGCAGAATTAGCCTTGCACTCCTAGAAGAGTTAGACTACATCTAATAATGCATTGTTATGCAAAAGACCTTGTCTCTCTATAATCTCTTTATAATCTTCCAAACTAAGCATTAAGTAACTGAGTCACTATATAAAGAAACAAATAAGAGCAATTATTAAACTAGCACAAAAAATAGTGGTAGTTAAATGATTGTACATTTAAGAGTACATTTACATATTTTATTAACAGAATCAAATCAATTATTTATATAGTACTTTACCTACAAACCAAATAGCATTTCACCAGGACATAAAAATTCTTTCTTTAAAAAATATTTCATTTCAAACTTAAGATTTAGAAGTCCGGATAAGATTGAGATCCGTCGTCACCAAAAACCTAGTAAATGTTCTTCATCTTCATCATTATCACGCTTCCTCCATTTCTGTTGACTGTTGTGTAATCAATCTACTTTAAGCAATATTAACTGAAAGAATCTTTTACGAATTGCAGAATAACACCCATCTTCGTGCACCTTGCGCAGTTCTTAAACTGGGACAACTCTTTATCTGTATTATCTGATTTAGCTAAAACATATGGATTAAATTATGCAAGAAAAGCATTAATATATATTATCCATTTCCTACCATCTTATTTCCTACAAATTTGCGCCATGGGAAAAGTGATGAAGTCAGTGCGGGAGGAGGAGAGAAAGAGAGTGTGTGTGTGGCGTCCAGCCTCTGCTAGACTAATGAGCAATGTTTGTTGGTCTTTTCAATGCTACAAATTATGCACATTGAAAAGTGCAATGAAAGTAAACAAGTTCATCATCACCTTAACTCACAAATCTAAGTCACACAAAAATATAACCTACGTGGAATTCAATCTATGATATTGCATCTGCTTATCAGTGACTAGCAATTTACCTTATTTTCAATCATTTAAATAATTGGGATAAATATACTCTAATTGCTATGTATTAAATTACCGAAAATCTAATATAACTTTTCTTAGAAGCAACTTTCAAGAATTCCCCACTTCTAGATGCAGAAATTGTCATTTCTCTGACTTCCGAACAACTAAATAAGCCCTAAGCGTTCTCTTTTTGCTAGAATGCCTCTAATTGAAACACATATTCTTAAAATATTATAACACTATAAATCTAACTGAATAATATCACGACGAATTGCATATGATTGATTGAATAGAAATAGTAATTTTAAACTCTAACATTCATATTGATAAAATTAATTTGTTTTCTCAATATAAGAGGGTAAATGCTTCCAAATGCAAAACATTGACTGGGGCAACCTTCACAGCAGAAAGAACCACTGCACAATTGGCATGCTGGAGACGAGGAGTTACTCGTTCCACTATATTTTCTGCTTCCAGTGCATCAGCAGCTTTGTACGTTGATAAAGCATCCAAAATGAATACCTGGCCCCATCTGCCAAAAAAAAAATTATTAAATTTGGATGCATCAAGAATAAAGAAATGCATAATGTATTAGATATTTTTGCATGATAATGTTTTTTTTTTTTTTTTTTAAGGCAACAATCGAAGAATAAGAAAATTACAATTTTTTTCATCACCACCCAAAATATTAGAACAACATAAGTGCATAACAAAACCAATGTAACCACTCAAATAAAGCACAATACCAATAACAACTTCATTACCCTTTCAAAATGATCAACTTCACCGAGACATCTTAACCACAAATGATAAGAAAATATGTAATCTGTTTGGGAGTCTGATCCTCCAAGCAAACAAGTTGGGTCGATAGGGCCCCTAAATCATACAAAAACTCAAGTACAAGTCAACCTCAATCTATGGGCTTTTCTGATAGTATGGAACTTGTTTTGGAGTCTGATCCTCCAAGCAAACAAGTGGGGTCGATAGAGCCCCTACATGATCACCATGATACAAAAACTAAAGTAGTCTTTTCTATAAAACTTTTAAATTGCAAGTCTCAGTCCAAATCCCGATTTTCTGTAAGTAGTGTAATCTACATATCTCATAGCAAAATAAACTTCATGTTAAAAAAATAAAAGTAAGCGCATCTATGGCTCAAGTTTTGTACTAATGTTATATTTAAGATAAAATATCCCAAATCAAAGGCACCTCCTATAATGATGTTTTGATTATCAAAAGATTATAATTAGGGAGATTCAAAATTAAAAATTAAGTTTCTAACCACAAAGAAAACAAACTACAAGCAAAATCCCTTATAAAAGATATGATCATAACAGCTCAATCTGAAGGGAATCCGCATCATTAAAATGGCTTCATAAAATCCGAAAAAAAATATATCTCAAGCCCTTGATGAAGGGCATTTTTAAATAATAATTATATGCAACTCAATCTAAATCTAGCCCTCTATATAGAATAAAAGTTATAAGAAAACAAAGAAAATGTAAAAGTTAAATCTCACACCAGAAAGAAGATGACATGCGCCCCTGATAGAATGATAAGCCTATTTGTGATAGCCTCACCATATAACCATCAACACCCAAAACCTAAAATTTTCCAATGGCTATGTCTATAAGTTTAGGGCTATAGCGTGCACTAAATAGGGCATGAAATCATCTGTTAGCCAAGGGCATGAAATCATCTGTTAGCCAAGATATCTTTAAAACTGGCCCCTTCAACAAGCTTTCACTCAAGGTCTTCTCTGTCCTCTCGGATAACATAATGCATGATTTCTTCAAAATATCCTCTAATTGAATTAAATCTACTATCTCTGATAAATAAATTAGAGTGCATGAAAACATGAGATAACAAAACCATAAAATCCTAGTTACAATTATCATTACCCTTCTGACATTTGCTGTGAGCCAATAACGATATATTCTTCCCCCAACCCAAATTGTTGAGCCAAAAATAGTACATTCTTCCCCAATTCAAATTTTGCTACTAAAACAAAGTATTATAGAGTCTATGGACTAACCTTAAAAAAAAAATAAATTCTCCTGAACGAGAGAGATAATTAATCAAAGGGTGCGCCTATGTAAAATCTCAAATTAAATCATAAAATTTTTACAAAGTGAACAAAATCTCTATATGGTGTTTTATCAAATATCGAACTAGTTAGCTCAGAAGCACTAATATGAATGAGTCAAGCAAGAATTTTTAGAACCCACCCACAAATATCTTGCAAAGAACTTTCCTTCACAATAACAAAGAATAGTACAAAATAATGAAGCACATCTACAGAGTTCACCAATATAATCATAACATGAAAATAAAGTCAAAGATAGAAAAGTATAAGAAAACAAGTACTTGCTAAAAAAAAAATAGCATGCAAGTGAGATAAGACCAAATTCTAAAGAAATCAAAGATGAACTTACTCGGTGCACTCATTTAACGCAGTCAAAAGCTTCGAAACTGTCTGACTAGTGACTTCAAATATTGGTCTAGTACTAGTCTCTTGAATCTCAGCAAGTGCTGCGACAGCATTTGCTACCACCATTGGATTATTATCGGATATCAAATCTTTAAGAGTATCAAGAAATCCTCTATCTTCTACTAACTCAGCATTTATATCATATAATTTAGCAACACATATTGCAGCAGTCTTTCTGACATAAGGATCATCATCCTGTAAATACTCAAAAAAAGTCATAATCTTTGACTTCAAAAAATATTAAATTTAAATACATGAAAATTTCAATCCACTTATATAAAAATAGACTATATTAAAGATGATAATAATAAAATGCACAAAAAGACAACGTGAATAAGAAAATAGAATATCAGCTAACCAAAATTAATCACTGATAAATAAACCTTTAGACATCTTTGAAGAGGATCGCACAAATATTCTGTGATTTTGTCTACACGGATGCATCCCATAGTTCTCACAGCTAAGGCTCGAATAAGAGGATTGTGATCTTGTGAATCCTACAAAGTTAACCACAAAATGTCATCTGTTTATTAGAACAACACGACCATCTAATAATACTCATGTATCCTTCTAGAAAATCAACAAGTAAAATAACTATCCAACTTGCACAATTGATAAAACAACTATTTATGATGAATTATAAGCAAGTAGGCAAGCTATACCTTCACAAAAGTATTCACAGCAAGTATGGCAAGGTCCGGGTTACTTTTCGCATAGTTTATAAGATATAGATAAACGAGCTTTTTCAGCTCTAAATTCTCCGTTTGCATACAGTTGACAACATCTGTGAACAATGATGAGACATCCTTTCCAACTGTCATTGCAGCAATTACCTTCTTCACTGCATCCTTCTTCTTATCCTAGAAGATAAACAAGTGATTCCTACTATCAACCAATTAACAAAAGAAAATAAGCAACAGAAGCTCAAATCAAATTAATAAATGGAATTCCTGAGAATAAATTATGTAGAACCATTTAGCACAACCAACTACCATAAAATCCAAAATTAAGAACCACTTAAGCAATAGAAGATAAACAAGTGATTCCTACTATCAACCAATTGACAAAAGAAAAAAAGCAACAGAAGCTCAAATCAAATTAATAAATGGAATTCCTGAGAATAAATTATGTAGAACCATTTAGCACAACCAACTACCATAAAATCCAAAATTAAGAACCACTTAAGCAATAGAAGATAAACAAGTGATTCCTACTATCAACCAATTGACAAAAGAAAAAAAGCAACAGAAGCTCAAATCAAATTAATAAATGGAATTCCTGAGAATAAATTATGTAAAACCATTTAGCACAACCAACTACCATAAAATCCAAAATTAAGAACCACTTAAGCAATAGAAGATAAACAAGTGATTCCTACTATCAACCAATTGACAAAAGAAAAAAAGCAACAGAAGCTCAAATCAAATTAATAAATGGAATTCCTGAGAATAAATTATGTAAAACCATTTAGCACAACCAACTACCATAAAATCCAAAATTAAGAACCACTTAAGCAATAGAAGATAAACAAGTGATTCCTACTATCAACCAATTGACAAAAGAAAAAAAGCAACAGAAGCTCAAATCAAATTAATAAATGGAATTCCTGAGAATAAATTATGTAAAACCATTTAGCACAACCAACTACCATAAAATCCAAAATTAAGAACCACTTAAGCAATAGAAGATAAACAAGTGATTCCTACTATCAACCAATTGACAAAAGAAAAAAAGCAACAGAAGCTCAAATCAAATTAATAAATGGAATTCCTGAGAATAAATTATGTAAAACCATTTAGCACAACCAACTACCATAAAATCCAAAATTAAGAACCACTTAAGCAATAGAAGATAAACAAGTGATTCCTACTATCAACCAATTGACAAAAGAAAAAAAGCAACAGAAGCTCAAATCAAATTAATAAATGGAATTCCTGAGAATAAATTATGTAAAACCATTTAGCACAACCAACTACCATAAAATCCAAAATTAAGAACCACTTAAGCAATAGAAGATAAACAAGTGATTCCTACTATCAACCAATTGACAAAAGAAAAAAAGCAACAGAAGCTCAAATCAAATTAATAAATGGAATTCCTGAGAATAAATTATGTAAAACCATTTAGCACAACCAACTACCATAAAATCCAAAATTAAGAACCACTTAAGCAATAGAAGATAAACAAGTGATTCCTACTATCAACCAATTGACAAAAGAAAAAAAGCAACAGAAGCTCAAATCAAATTAATAAATGGAATTCCTGAGAATAAATTATGTAAAACCATTTAGCACAACCAACTACCATAAAATCCAAAATTAAGAACCACTTAAGCAATAGAAGATAAACAAGTGATTCCTACTATCAACCAATTGACAAAAGAAAAAAAGCAACAGAAGCTCAAATCAAATTAATAAATGGAATTCCTGAGAATAAATTATGTAAAACCATTTAGCACAACCAACTACCATAAAATCCAAAATTAAGAACCACTTAAGCAATAGAAGATAAACAAGTGATTCCTACTATCAACCAATTGACAAAAGAAAAAAAGCAACAGAAGCTCAAATCAAATTAATAAATGGAATTCCTGAGAATAAATTATGTAAAACCATTTAGCACAACCAACTACCATAAAATCCAAAATTAAGAACCACTTAAGCAATAGAAGATAAACAAGTGATTCCTACTATCAACCAATTGACAAAAGAAAAAAAGCAACAGAAGCTCAAATCAAATTAATAAATGGAATTCCTGAGAATAAATTATGTAAAACCATTTAGCACAACCAACTACCATAAAATCCAAAATTAAGAACCACTTAAGCAATAGAAGATAAACAAGTGATTCCTACTATCAACCAATTGACAAAAGAAAAAAAGCAACAGAAGCTCAAATCAAATTAATAAATGGAATTCCTGAGAATAAATTATGTAAAACCATTTAGCATGAGTACAATTTTAATTATCAGTTCACTCTTTTCTTCTCATCCCATCAAATAAAATAAAGTTCTATTTATAATCTTTAAGATGAGTATTTAAATAAATTTAGTCAAGATCATAAAACACTCCATCAAATTGCCTTCATTGATTCCTTGATCACAAATAATTTTTTTATAATGTTTAGGTGCGTTACCGACCTCGAAATTAAATGATCATAGACTCATTGGACTCCTCTGATCGAGTCTCCCGATTTGACTATAACATGCTAAAGTTTAGCCTTCCACGAGTACAATTTTAATAATCAGTTCGCTCTTTTCTTCTCATCCCATAAAATAAAATAAAGTTCTATTTATAATCTTTAATATGAGTATTTAAATAAATTTAGTCAAGATCTTAAAACACTCCATCAAATTGCCTTCATTGATTCCTTGATCACAAATAATTTTTTTATAATGTTTAGGTGCGTTACCGACCTCGAAATTAAATGATCATAGACTCATTGGACTCCTCTGATCGAGTCTCCCGATTTGACTATAACATGCTAAAGTTTAGCCTTCCAATACGCTTGCTTATTGATCTCAGAATACGAAGAAGGTTCTAAGAAGATGATGAGTTCCTGTAGTAATAAATTCACATAATTGTTCTGCGAAGGCTCTTAATTGATTTGTTAAAAAAAAAAGAGGATTTTTTATCTAAATTAAATTTTTAAGCAAATTTCTCCATTAAAAAAAAATCAACAAATATGATATTCTAATTTTTACTATCATAGAGCACATAAAGATAAAAAACCACTAATATTATTTCTGTTCATAAATATTTTTATAATTTTTAAAGGAAGATTTACTTGCATGCCCCACAATTCCTATGTATTTACAGATCTCACCCAAACTTCATCACATATGAATGAGAAAATATATATTTCATTTTTTTTAAAATTAATGAAAATGTTATTTTTTGTTGCAATACAAAAAAATTTAAGTGCTGTAGACATAAAAAATAAATTTTAGCCATTAAAGTAATGTCTTTTCCAACATCAAATTTGACATAATATATGCACATGATTTCTAATATTTATGAGTGAGAAAAATATTTTAAATTCATGAATCTACTTATTTTTAAAATTTAATTACAGTAAAGAAATTAACAAAAAATCATTTTCATCCACTTATTCAATTATTTTCTCAATTTATTCAACCAAATTATACTCCTAACAACAAATATACAAACTTTAAAAAAGGCTTTTTAAAAGTACAAATATACTCAAAATTTTCCTTATCACATCAAAAGTACCACTATCACTGATAGGGCTGACAAAACGGCTCATTGTTCCCAAACAACTGTGTTCGGCTCGTTCATTTTGTTCGATAAGTTAACGAGCCAAACACGAACTAAGATGTGTTCGTTCGTGTTTAGCTGCCTGTTAAGAAGCTCGTGTTCAACTCATTAATTTCGTTTCGATAAGTTAACGAGCCGAACACGAACTAAGATGTGTTTGTTCGTGTTTGGCTCGTTTTGGCTCAAAATACTACTCATCAAGTTTATATATATATATATATATATAAATTAGATTCAAATGATGTTTTAATATAAATAATAATTTTTAAATCTTGCTCAAATCCTTATTGTCCTATGTCTAATGGCTACATGATTAGGGTTGTTAAAAGACCTCTTTGTTCGTGAACAGCTCGTGTTCGGCTCATTAAGCAAACAAGCTGAACACGAACACACTTTTTGAGCTCGAAATATAAACGAGGCTCGTTTGTGTTCGGCTCGTTTACACCCCTAATCACTGACTTTTTAAGAGTGAAATCCAACTTTTGATGATATTAACGTAAATATCAAAATTTAGATGTTAGATAGCAAATTCGTTTACACCCCTAATCACAGACTTTTTAAGAGTGAAATCCACCTTTTGATGATATTAACGTAAATATCAAAATTTAGATTGTGTTCGGCTCGTTTACACCCCTAATCACTGACTTTTTAAGAGTGAAATCCAACTTTTGATGATATTAACGTAAATATCAAAATTTAGATGTTAGATAGCAAATACAAAAAACAAAAGGAAAAAAATGCAAATGAGGGAAGCGAGTGAA
Organism: Phalaenopsis equestris; assembly: GCF_001263595.1. Classification (NCBI taxonomy): domain Eukaryota; kingdom Viridiplantae; phylum Streptophyta; class Magnoliopsida; order Asparagales; family Orchidaceae; genus Phalaenopsis; species Phalaenopsis equestris. The sequence continues at coordinate 175,976 of NW_018164519.1, read as the reverse complement.
ACCACAGATGTCTGAAGTTTCCAAACAGTAAAAAAACAAAGTCAGTAACACATGAAAGTTGAATAGAATAAAACAATAATAAAATAAAAGAAAAGAAAATTCCATAATGTCCTTTAAAAAAAATGAATTAGGCTCAGAAGAGACTAAATTTAAACAGTTAAAAGACAACAAACAAACCTGAAAGTTAAACTCAGCTCTAAAGCGCCTAAAAAGCTCCCAGCAACCTATCCGAAGTGCTGTTACAGAAATACCGGCAATGAAGCCCAAAACAACATCACCGCCAAAATGATGAAACTTCCAGTAGGAACTGTAGAGGAGGAGTTTGGGCCCTGGGCATGAGGCGACTGAGGTCTGAAAATTTTTCAAAGCAAATAGAATGGCTGAATCAGGAGTTTATTGCATAAAAAAGGAAGATTTGCATACATACGAATCAAATCTTTTGTATTTACATATCTAGAACCTTACCTATGCATAAAAAGATGTATATTGCTTTCTAAAATTTAAAATAATGGTATTTTTTACGTGATATGAAAGATTTGAATGAGGTATATGTAAAAAGCAAAGTATAGGTGTTAGAAATGTAAAGACAGGTAATTCGGTGGTATATATGTAAATGTCACGAAGTTAAATTATATATTACTTTTGCATGTCCTTGAGGACACCGCAGTAGAGAGCATTGTCTGGAACAGGCAATTCAGTTCTGTTGGTGCTCTCAGGGTTTACGACTCTGATGTAAGTCTCCTGTCCCAGGTACCAGGAATCAAGATCTTCCGAGCGCAAATTCCAGGTGCCCACATTATCCAGTGAGACTAAGATGGCAGTCCAAGCTCCAGGGTAAACCTTCATCAAAGATTACTAAATTTAGTTCAGGGCTCAATTAATTGGGTTGTGGATGGAATCCATGTTTTGGGAAATAAAAAGTCATATTATTTGTAAAATGATATTATCTTAATATCAATTATGCAGATTAATATCAACCATGAATTCTAAATACATCCAGCCAAATGATGTATCAATCAAAGCATGGGGGAAGAACATGTTTTTAATCTATTTTAAGGTGCGGAACTCACTATAAAATTGTTTTCACTTTTTAAAAACATCCAACTAAATGATGGATAAATAAAAATTTATGATCGTTCAAAACATGTTTCCGTGTAATCAAATGCAACTTTTAGCATGATTAAATCAATTTCAAGAGGGTTATATGAGGATTTGTATAGCTTAATATAAATGTTGCATAATACATTCCATCCGAATAATTTAATTTACACAATTAAGCCACACTCAAATTGAATAGAAAGTAACAATACGCACAAAGGATACATTGGATGCAAAAACAAACAGGAAGATTTACATATATACCATTTAATTCCTATATATTTATATATCTAACACCTAAACTTCAAATTTTACATATACGTCATCTTACCTATACATGAAAAGGTGTGTTTTATTTTTTAAAAGTTAATATTGGGATGTCTTTTATGTGATATGAAAGATTTGGATGGTATAAATGTAAAAAAACGAAGTTTAGCTGTTAGATATGTAATATATAGAAATTGGGTTGTATGTATGTAAATGCTCCAAACAAATATACTTTAAGCAAAATGAGTGTTATTAAGGCATTGCAATTTTTGGACCTGAAAAGCAACTATGCATGTACACGGACATAAGGAAGTCACAAAGGGTGAGTCGGTTGGACTAGGAAATCAAGCTTGAGGTTGCTAAACTTGGATGCTGACATGTCGTGTGAGAGAGAAGAGGATGGAGAAACACCATTAGCGTTGGTCTTAGCAAGATCAGGAAAAGCTCAAGGTCTTCAGGTGAGGGCTGAGAAAAGTGTTGCCTAACTTGAGTTAGGTGTTGGTTGGGAGAGGGAGCATCTGAAGGAAGGTGTTGAATGGTTAAGCAAAGCCGGAAGAGACTGTTAGTGGGGTTTGCTAGTGAGATTAGAAAAGGGGGTGCAACCCTGAGTGGAGATCGCATGGGAGCAGAAGTCTGAGGGTTTGTTTGGGGCAGCTACAACTTTTCAGCTTTTCAACTGCAGCTGCGCTGCCCTAAGAAGCTGACTGTCAGTTTGTTACGGTTGTGTGAAAACATCTGTGGGACAGTTGTTTCTGAAAAAATGATCATTTTGCTCTTATTTTTATAAAACTGTTTAAAACAAAACTATGACTGTCACATACTTAATACTTCAAAAATAAATATTCATTTCAAAACACAACAAAAGTTCAGATACACAACTCACTTAACAGTACGAGGGTTTGTTTGGGGCAGCTATAACTTTTCAGTTTTTCAATTGCAGTTGCGCTGCCCTAGGAAGCTGACTGTCTGTTTGTTACGGCTGTGTGAAAACATCTGTGTGACAGCTGTTTCTGAAAACATGATCACTTTGCTCTTATTTTTATAAAACTGTTTAAAACAAAACTATGACTGTCACATACTTAATACTTCAGAAATAAATATTCATTTCAAAACATAACAAAAGTTCAGATACACAACTCACTTAACAGTACCAAAAGTGCTAAAAAAAAATAAACTAATAAAATTACAAGTAAAATAAAAATGATATTATTTTTAACATGATGACGATATAGGTCTCATCCTAAACTGCAAAGAACAATAACAATGCCCAAGTCGCTTCTACAATAATTTTTTTTTCCATTTTTTTGTTAGATCCTCATGCAGACCACTCAAATGACAGAGAGACCAACAAAACCAAGCCAATATAGAGTCTCACTCAAAAAAAAAAAAAAACCAATATCAGATTGTTGTCATCTCCAACCAATGAACGATTTTTTTTTTCACACAGCTAACCAAACAAAAAATCAAGCCACGAAAAACGTATAGCATTCACATCGAATCCCTAAATCCAATGCATACAAAACATTCGCATATATTCCAGTAAAAGAGCTTTTCGCATTCGCACAAAGGAGGAAGGTGACGAACTAAACCAAAAATAAAAAATCAAGGTATTCACATATATTCTAGTAATAGAGGAGGAAGAGGACGAACCAACAAACGTGAGATGCATCGGAGAAGAGGAAGGAGGGGAGGGAGAGGTAAGATCGCACATTTCTTGCGCAAGAACCGAAGGAGGTAGGAGGGGATTAGGGCGGAATCAAAATAAAAAGGGGGCAGTAGAGTAAAAAGACGAAGGGAAAAAGTGGGCCGCGGGGTCGAACCAGCGGCCCGCGTTTACACAAAATCGCGGGGCACCGCAGAATCAAAATAAAAAGGGGGCAGTAGAGTAAAAAGCCAAAGGGAAAAAGCGGCCCGCGTTTACACAAAATCGCGGGGCACCGCAGCTGCCCCGCCCCCCAAACAGCGCCGAATCAGGCCTGAGATAGCGGGCAGGTGAAGTTATAGAAGTGAAGGAAATCACATAGGGGGAAGAATCAAAGAGAGGTCTCATGAGTTCTAGAACAAGGCAGAGACAAGAGAAGCACACCAGAGCAGGGAGACAGGCCAATGTAGATGTGAGGGGGAGTGGACGTATAGATCATGGGAGAATGAGCAAGGTGCAACTATTGGTTTGTTGATGTGGCATCAAGCTTTAGAAGGATAATAAAAAAAGAGCAGCTCTTATTTTGCCATGTTTATATCTATTCAATGCCGTTATTGAAGGAGGAGCTTGAAGGACCAAAATCTTGTCAAATCAAGCAAAAAGGATAAAAGGAAATCAATGCCTCATCGATTTGACAAGTTCTGGAGATGTAACATAACAAAGGAAACAAGTAAAGCCAAACAATGCACCCAAAGCATGACTTTAGACATTTACAGGAGGCTACAAAATATGAAATACTATCTAAACTTCACGAATAAGAAAACTCCTAAAATTCAAAATTTCAAAATAATTTTTTAAGGTTTTCTAAAAATTTACTTAATTACAAACCAAAGCTAAGTGTTACACAATAGAGGTTAACAAGAAACTTTCATTCTTCAAGAAAACTAAAATGCAAAAGATTTAATTCCTCCTAAAACTCAAAATTTAGAGATTAGATTATGAAGGGGACAACCAATGTGATCTCCGTCTCCACAAAGTGCACAAGACTGCTTTCATAATTTATGCATTAGATCATGAAACGATCAAAAGATTAAGAGTTGATTTACGACCAACAATGTTTCCACATAGATTTAAGATAGTAGTGATTCTTAGATCACATGGTTGAGATTGAAAAGGATGTCATCATGAATCCATAATGCAATCAAATCATAAATTGTACATTATACGAGGGAGATCAAGGAAGCAAAGGCTAACCACTGCACTAAAATCCAAATTATAAGTTAAGAATGACTTCTGAACTTCGATACTTGATTTGGATAAGTTGGAATTTTATTTTAAATAAATATTCGAATATTTTTTGATAGAATTATCTATTACTTAGAGAGTATATATTTGATGCATATATATTATTTCTCATTAACTTCATTCAATCAACCATAGCAGAGAGTTTTGTTATTATTAATATTATTATTAGTATTATTATTTTTGAACGAGGATATGATTCAAACGAAAGCATGTGTTTAATGCCAAAACAAGGGAAACACCATCGTAAAAGCCAAAATAACATCGCAAATTCTAACGGGCAAGTCACATACAACATTGATGGCTTCAAATCTCTTGCATTCCTAAGAATTATGAGAGTTAGATTTAAGCCATCAAGAAGATAAATTTGATTGAACGATTTTGGCCTGCATGAGAAGTAACATCCCCATTGGGTGTGACAAAAATGTCTTGGGTACATTTACCATTCTAGACATCATGTGCTTTATATGTTTCATAGCAGCAGTGACGTTTTTATTTCTAAAAAAAGTCAGTTTTGTAAGGCGCACTTTTTAAATTGAAAGGATTGTTTATTAGTAATTAATAGTGTTGAGCAATGCATAAGCACCAGATTCATTATCCTGAAAACTAAAATAAAAAACTATATGGTATTGGCCTATAAAGACCGCTGAAACGTGTCAAGAGGCAAAATGATACAAGACTGGGAAGCTCTTGGGCTGAAACGTGTCAAGAGGCAAAATGATACAAGACTGGGAAGCTCTTGGTCAAATGATCGGATCAATCTTAGGATTTTCTTAAAAGAAGCAAGAGAATCCACTTAAAAGCTTAACCAACAAACTAGTTGGAGGTATTCATAGACCTTGAAAATGAACATTGAAAGTTGTACCCTTAAAATCTGGAACAAAAAAACAATTACTCACTTGTATCGTGCTGCGTGCCACACCGTCCCATTTATTGTATGTGCCCCTACTATTTTCAGTCCACTCACCATAATCCATCCTGTAAATTTCAAGATAATCCATTTGATAAAAGTTTGAAATTACATATAATGTGCTTTTTTTTTTGTACATTAAGCCAATTTTCTGCAAATGTCAGCATTATTTCTGTAAAGTATAGCCGAGATATTGCAATTTTTTCATACCCCACGACAAAGAATGAGTATCCATCTAGGTGATAACTCTGAACTTTAGTGTCATTATTCTGAAAGACTATTTCCATGAAACCCTTGTAGGTACCATTGATTACAGAAGTTGCTATTTTTGGTGATATTGCATCTGGATGAGTGGGGAAATCAAGCTTGTAAATCCCATTCTTGTCATAAAGGTCAGCAAGTCTCAATGGTGTCTCCGGAGGAGAATATGAAACCCCATTAAGTGTGGCTCGGAGCTTTCCATTAATAAGAACTGGTGGTTTGTTTTTCAAGACATACACTTGGGTCACATTGATGGAACCATATCTAAAAGATCCTTGGGGATTAGGGCGGGCCCCACTTGCACTGACATTCCACCTGAAAAATCACAAAGAAAGGTTTAAAGAAATAAACCAACATTAATTTAAACATGTATAAGACCCTCATAATTCAACAGTTTTATCCCAACTATTTTAAGTCAACTTTATAAATCATTATACTCCATTCATTCCTATTGATAATCATTAAACTTATTTTATTGCACAAATGCAATCCAAATTACCTTCAAGCTAACTCAATTTTTTCTTAAAACTTCAAAATTAGTCTAAACCAATATCTTATTGATGTGCATGAATTAAGAGAAAAATTATGGGCCCCAAAAATACTCAATTAGCTCTATAAAAGTGTAAGTGATTCTGGGTTATTTTTTGATAAGGTAAGAGGAAATTAAATAAGCAACTAAATAAAGATCACAGTATCTTATGAGGATTTTATGATTTGATTCAAGGTTTCCTTAAATTTGAGCCCATATTGTAAATTATTATTCCTAATCAAGAGAAAATGCTTTCAATTAAAGCCAACCAATAGGAACTAAAATTTTTAGCCTTTAGTAGCAATTTGAACTACAGGAAGGAATTCATCATTATTGACTGGAAATATATGATGGGCTTATGATATCAAATATAATCAAGATCTCATGATTCCAACATCCCAAGTTATTATGGAATGTGATAACAAATCAACAAAGGCAGTTGAACAAATCTGACTGAAGGATCTTTGTTAGTAATCATGAGTTACGTTCGCCAAAGAAACACGGACATACTTAAGGAAAACTTGTCAAAGGAGACAATTTAAAGCCAACATTAGCTAAAAGGCTTCATGCCCTATCGATTGCATTTTATGGCGCACAACGGATTAGCTTAGCTATTGTAGAACAATTGAGATTGGGTACTAATTTTAATATAATGATGTCAACGCAATCACAACAACGATGAAATTAGTAAGAACAAACCACTTCCTTAATAACATGAAATTTAATAATGTGATTATATGAATATATTTGATATAACATTGACCATTCATAAGAATTAATCATTCTTAAAATTATCCATCATTATCAAGTGTGCATCTCCTACAATTTTCATGTTCAAAAGAAATTTTAATCATAAGAGACATTGCTAGCCTTACACAAATGGTTGGAAAGATATTTTCGAAATTTTAATCATAAGAGTTGCTAGCCTTACACAAATGGTTGGAAAGATATTTTAGCCAGCCATACATAATTATTTTGCCATTATGGACAATTGTCAATATGTAGACCATTTCTACACTGCTCTTACATGTAATGTCCATCCTTTAACAATTATTGGGTTAAAGAGAATATCAAACTCTGCTGCCATAAAAGGAGTATTAGGATTGAAGATTGAAACTTGCAATCTACCTCGCGAGCAATGTAGCTTTTGATGATTTTTTTCCTTTAAATTAATTTCCATCACGAAAAGTCTTGAAGTCTTTATATGTATTACAAAATATATTTGAAAGTTTTGAGATTGAATTAATAATCTTCAATTTGTTATAAGCAGAGGATCCCTACCTCATTAGCAAGGTAACTTGATTTTTTCCATTGGAAAAGTCCTGAAGTCTTTATATGTATTCCAAAATATTGTTGTAAATCTTGCAATTGAATTAACAATTTTCAATTTGTTATAACCATGTCTCTTTAAAATTGATAGGGGATAAAGGATTGCAATCAATATTTTGTGACTTGTTTGAAGCGCACCCCTTTTTAACTACATTACTAAATTTTATGGGATCATTGCTCCATTTTTTTAACTTTTTGGCAATTTTAAAGGGCTTTTTATGTTTTCGAATGGACAAAATAGGGCTCATGCCTCAAAATGAGTTTTATAAGTTTTTTGTCTACTTTTTTCTCTTTTTTAACATATTTAATTCTTCTATTATAATAAATGGGGGGTTATGATGGGTGAGGGCATTCTTTTTTATAAAAATAAGGTGCATGAATACCATGTGGGTATCATTACATCGCCCTTTGAAGGCGTTAAAAGCAACTACAAAATAAGAGAAATGAAGGAATATGAGCACAACTGCAGCACACTCTAAAGCAATTATATAAATCATCATTATATTATAATTATTGCCTTTATCTATTTATTACAATTATTATTTTATAAGTGATAAATTTATTTTACAATTATTTTATATAATTACTGAACAAAATTTTTATGAATATTTGTATTTGTTTAATATCAAGTTCTGAATACAGTGAAAACATGCAAGTGTTGCTACACTCGCGCACGAGTGTAATGTTGGACGGATGCAAGCAAAGAAGTTAGTCTATGAAATTAATATTATGATAGATCTTGGAATATAGGTACTCTGACAAATAAATTAATGAAATTAGTAAATATTATTGTTCATATGAAGATAAATATCTTATACAACCAATAAATTAATTAGGTTGGAGAAAATACTAAGGAAATTGATATTTAAATTTAAAACTTTGGTAATCAAGCAAGAGTCGCACAAAAAATGGTACATATGTAATTATATATAAGAGTTAAAAAGATAATTTAAGTCAATTTCGGGTGCAACGTGGCAAATGAGATCTGCTGACCCGATCAAAGCCATCTAATAGACAAAATGCCGACCAAATTTCGGCTAAGCGACGTGTCAAATGAGATCTGCTAACCCGATCGAAGTCATCTACCGGACAAAATGCCAATTGACCTTCGCCTAAGCAACGAACAAAGTCTAGCAGAACGATCCCAACAGCGTGCCTCTCAACAAGCGTTGGAGGATCTCAAATAGATGACTTGCACTACGGAAATTAAGGATCTGTTTGGGGCAGCTGTTGATTATTTATAATCTGCTGATAAGCAGATTATTCTGATAATCTGATAATCTGCAGATTATCAGAAAAAGCTGGCTTGCTGTTTGAGGCAGCTTATTCAGAACAGCTTAATGGGAGTTGTTGTTAAATAAATGACAGTTTTGCCCTTATTTGGTTAAGTTGTTGGAACATAACTGAAATTAGAGCAAAAGTATATAATACAGAACCCAGAAATCATCATAGATCAATTCAAAAGATAACATACAATGGGAAATGTAAGAAAATAAATTAGGATCAGTGGCTCTGGAAACTTGAAATAAAGAAATAGCCATTGACAGAAAAAGGATGGTGAAGATTGATTTCATTCGACTCATTTTTTCGGTTGTAGAGACAACATTAATTTAAAGTTGGTGTTGAAGGTTCTTAGGGGAAACTGAGGGAGCGGAATATAACTAGAAGAAAAATGAATTTCAAATCAACTGACTTCACCATTTTTCAAATCCAATTACTCCTTGTTGCAAATATACCTGGAATTGATTTCAGCTCAGAACCATTCTCCACCTATCCTATTTATAAGCTATAATGCACGCATAATGCACAAGATATTTACATTTGTTGCACACAATTCTTATGTATCTAAACTCACACCCACTTTACTTCTATGGCGAGCAGGGGAAACGAATCAGAGAAGAAGAACTTCCAAGGATCGTAGGGGAAATGAATCAGAAAGGAAAATCGAAATGGAAGGAGAGGGATATCGGGTATACCTTTCGTCGATCCTGGAAGGGCAAACTGAGGGAGCAGAGGAGCGGAGGAGATCGATTCTTCTGGAAAGGCGAGCGAGGGAGATCTGCGAGGGGGAGATCCAAGGAGATCTGTGATGTGAAGGAGCAGAGGAGATCCAAGGAGATATGTGATACTCCTTTCCGCGAGCCGAGCGAGGGATCGGGAGGAGATCTGCGAGCCGAGAGAGGGATCGGGAGGGCGATTCTCCAAGGAGGGCGAGCGAGATCTGAGGGCAGCGCTGGAATTGTTTCCTAATCACAGAACTGATACGCGGGATGCGAGTAATATCCAGCTTGCGATGATACGAAGAAAACAACGATAAGATAACGCCGCGGCACGAATAATTTGGGGCCAACGCGATATTGGCCAACGCGATATTCAAACGAAAAGGCGGCGTTTTGAAAACGCCGCCGCACCCTTATAAGCTGCCCCAAACGGGTCCTAACACATGCATCAAGTAAGATTTCATAGTGCTCGAGCGGATATCCTACACTCGCGACATCAAAAATTGATGACAACACTATCATTCTCTCATGCATCTCCGTTGGTTTGGATTCCATCAAGATCAATCTTCCAGATAGTAGATATTTGCATAAGCTAACGTTCAACTCGATTATCGATTCAGATATTTGATTCAAATATCCATTTGGATTCCTTTTGAATTTCAAATCTTCCAACTTGTAGATAACCACACCAAGCTAAGATTTGACTCCACTGACCAATTCAGATATTTGATAAAGAAGTGAAAATATAGATTTAATTGTATTTGAATAGCAAAATCTCTGTATAAGACTAAGCTTCAAAAAACCCCGCTAAATTCATTAATCCTATCACATATTTTTAATCTAAGAAGGACAAAACCAATTGGTTGAATTTAGTGCAATGTTGGCACTAGAATGAATTAGGTTGGCAGCAATGAAAATTACATTTTGCATGCGTTTAACTTGATAGCGCTTTCACATTAGCCCAATTAGGTTGCACTCCTACTAGTTATGTCTTTTGCCAATCTAGCATGCTAACATGTCATCATGAATATGATTTTTACAAAATAAAAAACAAGGAAGTTTACAACCTAAAAGTATAACTACCTCGATAAACAACCAACTCTAGTGAATTCTCCATTCCTTCTAAAAAGAAGAGCAAGTTATTAACTAACCATATCAAATGATAAACTGCATTCAAAACATAAGTAGTATATATACAATATTAATTATCCAATACAATATCTAGTTATTGATTTGTCACTAATTAATAAGCCAATTAATATTTATTTAACTAATATGTGACTAATTATCTTATTTTTATCACAATTATACCATTAATTCGTTTTTACCTTAAATAACACTTGAAAAAATCCTCACACATACTTTATATTACCGACTATTTTTATAATAATGAAATTATAAGAAGCTTCCATTTTACCATACAGGTGTTTGAACTCAATTCCAAAATTAAGATACAATCAATTCTAGAGACTTAAGTCAAAACAAATAGGCCATAATATAGACGTAACCAAGAATGCTAAGAAAGTAAATTAATAAAGGAGCATAAACAATGTGGTGAATGTTAATATGCAACAAGTAAACTGCCGTGCGTGGTAAACAATACACAAAATCTCAGCACAAACCTGATGGATCTTGCTTGGTTCATTGAGTAAGTTTTGTCATAAACGTCATTGGGAGAATCGGGAAGAGGACCAGAAGCTTTTCCTTTGGAATTTGAATAGTGTAGGAGTGCAACACCTACAACTCTATCCCATTTTGAACCATTCACAAACCTAGCACTCGCAACAATGTAGTAGTCACTGCTTGCATTTTGATCCATAGTTACCAAGAAGGAGTATGACTGCCCAACAAAGATATCTAGACTAGTATAGTTTTGTTGCACAGTGTATGATCCCTCTGTTTCGGCAAGAAGCAAGTTGTGGGATTGAATCCTAAAGTTCAAACAAGTAAATATCCCAACATTGTGGACGCGGAGTCGGTAAGTTTTCCCTGTTAAAAAAAAAATTGCATCAATAAACCAAGAACTATCTTTCCAAAATTAAGAAAAAGAGCACCATGTTCACAATTTTATGTATTTTGGGGGAGAAAGAATAAAAAGGCTGTAGATCGGATATAAATTCGCATTTATGCGTCTCTATAGCTTCTCCAAAAACCATTCTAGTGATCGGTTAAATATAAAAGGTATACTTTCATTATTCCAACAGCTGACGCTGTGTAAAAATCATTCGAACAGAGAACAACTGATAGCCTGAATATACATTTCAAATAATATAAAGGAAGATTTGCAAACATACCGCTCAATTCCCATGCATTTACAAATCTAACACCTAAACTTCAATTTTTACAGTTATGCCACCAGACCTACGCATGAAAACTACTATTTCATTCTTTTAAAAGTTAAAATTTTGGTATTTTTTATGTGAAATAAAAAATATGGGTGCTATAAATGTAGAATATAAATAGGTGTTAGATATGTAAATATATAGGAATTTGGTGCTATGTATGTAAATGCCCCTATAAAAAATATGAATTACAAAAAAGGTAGGGCTTATGGACAATGAGATATCTCACCTGGCTGAACATTGATGGTCTCATAATCAATACCAGCCGGAACAAGGGTGGCATTGTAACGATAAGGACCTTTGCCATTTATCACCACACCATCAGGAATACCAAGAGGCTTTCCCTGATCAAGCTCCGTCCTCAAATCCTAGTCAATACAACTGTTAAACTAAGTGCGTTTAATTGGAAAGTAGCATTCAAAATAGTTTACTTTCTTCATCAAGCAACACTTCCATTTGCGCTCACCGTGTGGTTCTTATTGAACCAATCGCCAATAAAAAGAGTGACGTCCCCATGCGGCGTATCAAAGGGCACCGGAATAATTTCCCTGTTGTTGATCGTGAACCCTCCAAACCCTCCAGAAGCACGCTGGAGGTTGATTGAAGGGAAGTAGAAGAAGCTCCCAATCTGATCTTTGACCTGAAACTGGTAAGTCCAGTTCCAGCCCGCTGGAATTGGACAATTTGTTCCTAGAACTCCATCCTGCCAGCTATTCTTCCTCTGCTGCACCCCGTCCCTTAAACCCCAAAATCAAATCAGAATCTCCAAACAAATACCCTAGCGCTTCCAAACACAATCACGGGCTCAAAATTTCTCTAGTTCCTTCATCAATGGTGTAGGGAAAAACAAATAAAAGAAAAAATATTACCAAGTAATAAGGAGCGGCTCATCCAGACTATTCAGGACGTTCACCACAACATTCCAGTTGGTTGTCACATTGACAATGGGTCCAGGAAATTTGCCATTGATCGATATCACCTACAGCCGCCGATAAGAAAGATAACTAATAACAAACCCAGAAAAGAAAAAAGTTCAAACAGCCGCAAATCTACGCCTCACAGCGATAAAAGTGCAAAAAAGAGTAGAAAAATCGGGTCAAAGGAAAAGAATATCTACTTTCAGCCCTATTTAGACAAAAAAGGATTGCAGATCGAAAAAGAGAAAAAGCGGAAGAAGACCAAACAACTGCAAGACGGCGCACACCTGCTGCTCCACTCCAAGCGGAGCCGCTTTCATATATGCAACATTCCAGTCGAAAAACGCGTATGGGTCGCCTCCAGAGCAACAAACAGCCATCGCCGCCGCCCATGCCAGCATCACAGCCACCGCCACCACCGTCCGCCGCGCCATTTCGCCGCCTCGGCCCACTCCCAGCACGGAGAACCGATCGCCGGGTCTGGTTCCGCGTAATACTACTGAGGAGCGAGCTCCCAACTTCGGGCGCACGGGAAAAAATACTAAGCACGTAGAGTAACGTGCGTACATCACGCCACGATATTCCTCGCCACGATATTTCTCGCGATGCAGAAAAAAAAAACGGCGCAGTAACACGGGCATGAATAACACACAATAACACATGAATAACGCGCAATAACACATGAATAACACATAAGAGAATATTCCCCGTAACACGCCGTTTTTTTTGCTCTGCCGCGCGGGATGTCGTGGCGTGTTTTGATTGGCTACGCACGTTATTTTTACGTGCGTAGTACTGATGTAATATTTCTTCGGCGCACGGACAGCTTTCGCTCTCCACTTCTCCTGCTACAGTCTACACTACTATATTTAAAACGTCACGTAATTTGTTATAAATAAAAATGTATATATTTAAATTTTATGATCTGATTGTCTTATTAAAAATTATTCATGAAGCTCTTAAAAAATAAATAAATATTCAAAAAATTACGATGATAATTATAATTCTCTTAAACCAAAAGTTTGAGCTCTTCTAGAAAGTTGTCATACCAATAAAATTGTGCATAAAATTTTCTCCAAATTTTGATATTCACCCAATTCTTTCGTATCACATCGAAATTATCGCTAATGATTAATGCTCACGACACAATTCCACATTTTCATGCATAGGAAAAATGGTATGCAGGTAATAATATAAAATTCATTTTGGGTAGCATTGGCTGAAGGAAGTAAACACCCGACTGTCAGGTGCTTGTAGTCTAGAATCCCTTAGGACAACACTAGACAATCCCTTAGGACAACACTAGAAGCGAATCGAAAAGCTCACTTATGATTTCTTTGAATTCTGTATGGAAATGCGAGGAGAGATCCAAGAGCTCAAAACGAGATGCTCGACAACCACACCGATGCTCATTATCATATTATCGGAACTATAACTAATCGATGCCGCTTCTTGGATCAGCATGCAAATCCTAAACCAAATAACGATGCAAATTTGAGGCAGAATTGCGATCTTTCCGGTCTATAAAAATTTTTATGTGTAGGCTTCTGACGTAGCTCTACGTGCGGAGCAAGATATTCTTGATTTATTTTCAGGTTATTTCTGGGTTATTTTCAATAATCCTGAATAAATCCAAAAATAACCCGCGGTTTTTATTTTTTTGTTATTTCAGTATTATTGAAAATAACTCAAAAATAACATGAAAATAACTCAGGAATAACATGCACTGCACGTAGAGCTGCGTCAGGTGTTGGGGCAGAAAATACGCGCTCTAGTCTAAGAAAGACAGGGAGAATTAGGGCGATACCTCAACATATAGGGATCATTAAAGACATATTGAGTTTTTTTCGAAGGGGACGGTGTGTAGCCAATAAAATCACGCCACGACACCCCACGTGCCATAAAAAAAACGGCGCGGTAACACGGGAAATATTCCTCCCGTGTTATTCATGTGTTATTGTGTGTTATTCATGTGTTATTGTGTACTGAGAATATTCCTGGTGTTATAATAACACAATAACACATCAATAACATATGAATAACACACAATAACACATGAATAACATGGGGGAATATTCTTCCGTGTTACCGCGTCATTTTTTTCTCTGTCGGAAATATTCCCCCTTATTATTCTGGTGTTATTGTGTGTTACTCATGTGTTATTGTGTCCTGATAATATTCTTGATGTTACAATAACACAATAACACATCAATAACACATAAATAACACACAATAACACATGAATAACACGAGGGGAATATTCCCCGTGTTACCGCGCCGTTTTTGTTTTTCCTGTCGCGTGAGGTGTCGTGACTTGATTTCATTGGCGACGCACATTAACACATTACTCTACATGCGTAGTACTGATGTAGTATTTTTCCTAGGGATTTAACCGTCAATGCGTTGATTGATATCCAATACAATTTAGGTGAAGTTGGCTTTAAATTGAAATCAGAGTTTTCATTTTTTGCTAAGATTTAGTTAGACATTCTAAAATGGTGGATTTTGAGCTATTTGAGCAAAAGCATATCCATTTTATAAAACGTATGATTCAAACCATTTTATATGAAGAACTTAGTAGGAATTGTAGTCGGATCCACCGTGTTGCTGCACGTTGGCTTTACTGGTTCGTCAAGAATCAAGTTTCGAGAATTATTTTATTTTGCTTTTATATGTAATTTCTTATATTTGATATTTTAGATTGTCAATTGTAATTTGTAAATTTGTAGTATATAATTTGTAAATTATAAATTATGATTATAAGGGAATAAATAATATTTATTTTTCTTTATTGTAAACTGTAAATTTGTATTTTGATAATTCATTCAATTTTTAAAAAACTCAATTTTGTTTTTTGATTGCTTTATTTTTCATATTATTAATATAGTTTTTTTTTTTTTTTTCAAATGAAGTTTCCAAGCCGGCTCAAAGGGGATTTTGAGCTATTTTTTTGAGCCAGAGCGATATGACTCACAACCTTAAATGGCTTTCGAGCTAGCTCATAAATCGTTTGATTTTGATCGGGATGATTCGAGTCATGAGTAGATTTCTAATCAATTAAAATAATTTCTAATTGATTTCGAGCCGCACCAAGATCGACTTGAAATCGGCTCGTTCGTACTCTAGTGTATGTCTGAAAAATGGCCATACAGATCTAGCTTTGAGCTGACGACAACAGAGATCGGTCAATCACTTGATTCGGGTAGCCACCCAAGCCAAACTATAGGTTGTCTTACCAGATGGACCCAACAGTAGGGGTGTAAACGAGCCGAACACGAGCGAACCCAGGCTCAGCTCGTGTTCGGCTCGTTTGCTTAGTTAGCCGAACACGAACCGTTCGCAAACAAATAGTCGTTTTGACAACCCTAATCAGGTAGCCATAAGAAACTTTATATATATATATATATATAATTGATTAATAGTATAAGTAGAACATAGTTGATATGGTTCATATATAATCATGTATCAATATTAAAATCGGTCATTTACAAGTAAGACAACACGAGCTTCTTAACTAGTCGAACACGAGTCCCAACAACGAAAAATGTCAAATATACGAAATATGCCGTACATATGAAAATGTGTCACTATATGAAAATGTCATATATATGAAAATGTGTCACATATATGAAAATGTGTCAGATATATGAAAATAGGCCGGACATATGAAAATATGTTAGACGTATGAAAAACTGCTTGACATTTGAAAATATGTCAATGAATATAATATTAACATATAAATCACAAGTAGGGATGTAATTTTTACATTTTTATCATTTTTTCTTCTATAAATAGGATAACCTTTTTTCATATAAGGAGGCTCGAGCCCTTTGAACTTTCTATCCATTTATGCATCACTCTTCTATTTTAGATGATTTTTTTTCGTATAAGGAGACTAGAGCCCTTTAAACTTTCTATCCATTTATGCATCACTCTTCTATTTTTTTATAACAATTTATTTTAATTTTATAACAACTTATTTTAATATATAAAATGATCACTAAAGCCCGAAGAAAACCACCAATTTGCACCTCTCTCTCCTTTCTTCGGTTTTTATGATATATTCCTTCAACATGTTTTATGAGATAAACTTGAATTTAATAATAATATTATATACATATTATATAAAATAATATATAGCAATATTATACATGAAATTCGCATCGAGAGGGACTCAATATTTTCTGAATTCAATGACCAAAACCAATGAGATCTGAGCACGAAGGGTCTACAGGTCCAAGCTTTTTTGTTAGCAGGTTTGAGGATTTCTCGCGCGATTCAGCGAAGGAGAGAAGCAGAGAGGAGAGATGGCTGGTAGATTCAGCACGGCTGCATCTCGACTGTTGGGCGGCGGCGGCGTTGGCCGATCCGTTGCGTTCTCCATGCCCACACGCTCCGGCATGGGTCTTCCCGTCGGAAAGCACATAGTTCCCGACAAACCCGTAAGGGATCCCTCGCGCTCTCGCTGAATTCATTTCACCGATAACTTTTTTCTTTCTTCATCGATTCCTGTTCTGCTATTTATTTAGCTGCCGGAGCAAGACGAGTTGGTATGGGACAACGGAACGCCTTTCCCGGAGCCATGCATCGATCGCCTCGCTCCACACATAGGCAAGGTAACTTTCTGGCTGCCACCCACCCCGCAATCAGACTCCGGGATTTGGCTCAATTGGAGGAATATTACGTTTTGATTTCCTTTGGATTTATCTCGATCCTCCGTTGGAGGGATCTTGGTGCATTGGGCTCTCGTTCTCTCTTATTATTATTTGTTTCTTTTGAATTCCTGCGCAGTATGAATCTCTGGCATGGCTTTGTGGAGGGCTGGGATTCTTCGCAGCGCTTGGCTTGCTTGCTGTTTGGAATGACAAGGCATCGAAGATACCCTTTGTAAGACATTTGGATGACAAAGCTATATTTATATCTTTTTTTGTTTGAACTATGCATCAATTGCGTTGTTTGGATTTTTTTTTTAATTTTTCTAACAATTTATATAGTTGAAAGTTAGTTTTCAGTAATCTTTGATTTAACTATGTCAGATGCTAGAATAGGGTCTTTATCCCGATCATCAGTGGTGGAATTAGGGGTGGCTGCACCCCTAATTACTTCTCTTTTGTATTATATATTACTTTAAATATTTTGCTATCTTGAACTTAAATACTAAATACTAATTTAGTATTAATTATATTTTAAATTTAATAATCACATTATAATTGTTTTAACAAATTTTCAGAAGAGGAAAATTCTAAAATTAAATACGCGCTACTCATTAGTATTTATTTTTTTTTTGCCACCCCTCTCTTTTAGTTTTGGTTCCGACACTATGAATGATCTCATGCCCATTGAAGCAATCCAATTTATTTTTTTTTTGCCACCCCTCTCTTTTTTAGTTTTGGTTCCGTCACTATGAATGATCTCATGCCCATTGAAGCAATCCAAAGAATTTGAAAGCGTACAACTCTCTCGGAAAACATGCATCAAGAAATCAACATTGAAACTGTAAACCATATTTTACCATGACATGAGGGATTCGTGTAAAATTTTAAGCTTTAAGGTTGCCTATGTTAACTTTTGGGTAGATTTAATAGGAACCTATTAGGGAAATTTTAAGCTTTAAGGTTTAACTTTTGGGTAGATTTAATAGGAACCTATTAGGTTTATATGTAACATTTTAAATGTCCATAGTGAAACTAAGTTTTTGTTAAGTGATATCGGATGCTCTCCACCAATTTTTTTGTTATGTTGACTCTTGATTAAATTTTTCTATGTTCAGTTTGGACCTAATGAGTTTATAATAAACATTTTAAATATTTATATTGAATTTTGTTGATGGTTTATCCAAACTAATTGCTTTAAACAAATTCTTTGTGAACTATCTTGAGCTAAAATTTATTATTATTATTTTTGATACCTAAGAATGAATATTATTCTCTTTCTTTGATTTAGGTGTCTAAACCTCTTAAGCTGCCATACTATACAATTGAGATAAAGAAGAGCTCTTATGAGTTTTCTTTTCAAGTTAACGAAGTTTATGCTAAATTTATTAGATCACACTCAATGTCTCTCTCACTGGTTAGACGGTCTACTTCTCTTTATAAATTAGCGACCACTCTAAAACTATGTGAAGCATTGAGGAACACAAGGGTAAAAATAAGGCCGATTTATTGCAACGAAGAAACATCATGCATCAAGGCAAATTAATCTTCTTTCAAGCCTCAACCTATTGTCTTAACTCTCTTATCTAAATTTTGTCAACTAATCAACCATAGACACTACCTAGATCTTTAGAATATGAAAGTGAATTATAAAGTATTGTGACACAACATAAAAATAAGGAATTTGCAATGAGGGGCAGATTGAATGTCATAAGAAACATAATATTGAAATAGATGATGTAAGATACTTGGTGGGGAAGAGAGATGATGTCTCTTTTAGGATAGACAATTTGAAGAAATTGCATTAAAAATGAGAAAAAGAGGTAGTTAATAATGTACTGGGCAAATTAAGAAAACATGGCCAAAAAAAATTTCATTCATGTGAAAAGTGTTTGGTTTAAAGGCTAATTTTAGGCATCTAACTTTGTTGAAAGGCCTAGCTACAAAACAATTTATCCAATTCAAATTGAAAATTAACTTGATTTAAAATAAAGGGACTTCTATAAAATTCTTATAAAGATGCATTAGATGGTTAGGAAGCTTGTCTTCGTGTTTAGTAATTATTTTATAAGATATCGAAGCGATTGAATGGTCTCTATCAATTCTTTCGTGGTGGGAAAAATTGTCACTAGAGAATATTAATGATGTTACTCATCTAAAGGATCAAGGATGACCCTTTGAAGTTATTCATGTATTAGCTAAAGATCTTTTGAGTGTGGACAACCATTTTATTGATGGCTATAATTTGTAAATGAGCCGAGCTTGAGCGAGCATAGGCTTCACTCTTTTTCTGCTCGTTCAAGATTAATTTTGCTTGAACTTGGCTCGTGTCCGACTCGATTCACATATTGTTGTTTGTGTTCGACTCGAAATTGGTTCGTTTGAATTATTTAAAAAAATAGATATAAGATGTTGGATTCGAACATGTACCATTCATGTGCAATATAAGACGCATAATCATATGACCATACAAGATGTTATGATTTAAACTTATATATAAATATATATAATATATTATCATATAAATATTATATATAGTTATCTTATTTCGAGCTAAAACGAGTCAAACACGAGCGAATAAAAGTTTTTTGTGTTCAACTCGTTTATAATTCATGTTTAAAATTTTTTTCTGTATTCGACTCGCTTACTTAATAAATGATTAGAACACGAGCTACTTAATGAGCCGAACACAAGCTGTTCACTAACAAACTCTTTTGACAATCCTAATGCTATTGAATCATGTATCTTGGTTAGCTTGAGGACCTAATGCAAATTTATTTGCATTAATCTGCTTAATTTCAAATGAGATTGGTACTCAAGTTAGTATATGAATAGGTTGAGGGTTTAACAATGCAATAACTCCATCAGAAGATACACTTACCAGAAACATAGGATGCTTAAATGTGCCTTGATAAGTTAATTTTTTTTTGGTATTGAAAAATGAACTCATAATTCATAATAGAAGATACATCAATAACCTATGTGTTAAATATAAAATTTTCATTTATCTTAAATTGTCTAGATGTTTGGGCAAGTAACTTTTTATTTGCATCTGGCAGAATACATTAAGGATGAGTATGCACTAGAACATAATTATTTTTTATTATCCTTTGTATGCCTTCTATGAATTTTAGCAGCAATTTTGTAACTTTAGTTATGCATAACATTTCAACTCCTAATTTT
Organism: Phalaenopsis equestris; assembly: GCF_001263595.1. Classification (NCBI taxonomy): domain Eukaryota; kingdom Viridiplantae; phylum Streptophyta; class Magnoliopsida; order Asparagales; family Orchidaceae; genus Phalaenopsis; species Phalaenopsis equestris. The sequence goes on along the minus strand of NW_018164519.1, from coordinate 155,544 downwards.
AGCATGAAGGCTTGTGCATTTGTACAACAAATGAGAATGGATATTAGAATGCATATACATGGGTGATGCAATGAGATTTTTTTTTCTGAGTTGTCATGCATATAAGGTAGTTTTAATTATCTTTTATAGAATAGAGGATTGCATGTATAGAAGCTAAATATGATTTTTTCATATATAGGTAAATGAAAAAAACAATATTAGATTAAATCTAACTAATAAAATATTATTAGACCTAATTAGATCATAAAAAAATGATAATGACTAACAAAAACCAACACTACTTAGGGCTATTTAACCATGATGTTGGAGATCCTTACATTTGTTTTCTGATTCACTCACCTTTTGCATTTCTTCTAAACTATTGTAGAATTATAGAAAAAATATACTTTGTGGCTTTTGATCATTTCTACTAATTGAAATTCCTCTTTAAATATTTTGGAATCAGATCATAAAATTCTTTTAAAATGAGAGTGAAATCTCTAAGTAGTATCTTATCTAAAATTCAGTATCTTTTAAAAATCTGACTCGGAAGTACTATTCTCTTAGAAGAGCCAGGTGCAAATTTTTGGATATCTTAGTAGATGAAATTTCTACTAGCTAGGTTGACATTGACATTCTAAGCTACTACAAGTATTTGTATGACTATATCGATGGCATGGTGAAAATAATCAAAATATCCTGCTGTTATATTTTAAGATAGAATTATATTGAAAATATTCAATGGTGAAAAGTTCTAATTTAAAGTATATTGTACATTAAATTGGTGAAAATATCATTATTATTATTATTATTTAGTATGTTTTTTTATATTTAATAATTTTGTTATTTATTATATCATTCGGTTTAGTTCTGGTGATTTTTTTAACCTTAAATATTATATCTCGTATTTTTTCAATTCAATGTACAACTTGATTTTCAAAATCTTGCCTATATACCCGTGTAAATCACTTTCAATAGCTATCATTTTTTTGGTATGTATATGTTTGCGGCTCTTCATCCATTTCTTCTCAAAATTTATTTTTGAAACTATTTTTTAATTCAACTTGTGGAGCATAATAACCAATTGCATCCATAATTTTCTAGTTGATAATTTTTTTAGTAGTAACTATCTTATAACTAACCCTTGTATTGGAGTGGTTCAAGGAGAGAAAATTACATAGTAGAATAAAAGTGGTAGATAGGATCAAAAAAAGGAGAGCGAGAGGACTTAAAGAGGATATGGAAGTATCAATTTTTATTTCATATACACTAGTGAAGTTTTCCTTGATACAAAACTATAACTCCTTACATAGTGTTGGGCATCAATTAAATGGCTAAAGTACATTATGACTGATATAAAATTTTTATGGCTTCATTACATATATGGAATATGCTTTTTCTTTGTTGTTGTTATCTTTGCCAAGGTTGCTATATCAAGGCTATTAACTCGTAGTTCTAACTGAAGCTTCTAAGCTTAGGAAAATATTTTTTAATTTTTAATTTGATGTATATATAAATTTAGAATGATTTCAAGTTTATTTGAATTTTTTTTTAGTTAATTTAAAGTTAAATAGTTTTGATTAAAGTTGGTTTAGCTTGAGATTATTAATATTTCGGTTCGAGTCCTAGTTGAGGATGAATCAATTGTTTTGAGTTTCTGTTAAAAAATACTCACTCGAACACAACTTTATTTGAACCCTAACTAATTCATCTAATTGATCCATGATTAACAAAGAAATAATTGCTCTTGAGAACTTACCCATTTCATTAATGGCTTGGGCTTATATAGAGCCTTACAACATTTACATATAAATCCCTAGACTTCTATTTACAAATAAAGACCTACATTAGATACAAATCTCAACACTCCCCCTTAATATGGGCAAAAGATATTCACTAAGCCCATCTTGTCTCACAACCTAGACAAATCTAATGAGCTAAGTCCTTCGGTGAGGCAATCAACCACATGCTCTTTTGTTGCTACTTTAATTAGCTCCAGTAGTCCATTATTCAACTTTTCCTTGATAAAGAACCTATTAATCTCCACATATTTGGTTTTATCATGTTGCACCAGGTTGTTTGAGTTGCTGGTTGCTGACTTGTTGCACCACAACTTCATTTGAGCTCCTTGGTCCACCTTGAGCTCTATCAATAAGGCTCTCAACCACGTTATCTCAACTACTCCTAAGGCCATGATCCTATACTTTGTCTCTACTGTTGATATCGCTACTACTGATTGTTTTTTGCTTTTCCAAGAGATCAAGTTGCCCCCTACGAACATGCAATATCCATATGTAAACCTCATGTCATCATACAACCTGCCCAGGCAGAGTCACAATAGTCCTCAATACTTATATGACCATTCTTCATGAAAATCAACCCCTTCCCTGGTGCACTCTTTAGATACCTCAAAATCTAATACATTACATCCATGTGACATTTCATCGGATCATGCATGTTGCGACTCACCACATTTACTGCAAATGATATGTTGGGACAAGTGTGACTCTGATAAATGAGATGACTTACTAACTTTTGGTATCTCTTGCGATCAATTGGCTCGCCTGCCTCTACGCTCAACTTACTCTTCTGATAAATTGGAGAAATTGCAGACTTGCATCCCAACATGCATAACTTTGTGAGCAAGTATAACACATACTCCTCTGAGATAGAACAATACCCTCTTCTTCATGAGTCACCTCAATCCCGAGAAAGTATCTAAGCTGTTTGAGATAGAACAATACCCTTTGCTCCATGAGTCACCTCAACCTTTGCCCAAACTTGCCTTAAGCTGAGCAATCTTTCCCCTATCATCCCCAGTGACAATCATATCATCCACATACACAACAATAATAGTAATGTAACCATCATGTCGTCGAAAGAACATTTTGTGGCCGATATTGATCTGTTAATAGCTCATGTCTACCATTACTTTTCTGAACCCTTCAAAACAAGCTCGAGGAGATTGTTTCAATCCGTACAATGACTTTCTCAATCTAAATACCTTGCCCACAATGTAGTTCGTGTCGAAGCCTGAGGGTATCTCCATGTACACATTCTCTAACAGATCTTCATGAAAAAACAAATTCCTCAAATTCCAGTTGGTGTAACCTCCATCCATCATTCACAGTTAAAAAAACGAGTATCCTGACTGTACTAATCTTTATCACTGGTGCAAATGTCTCATCATAACCATACCCTTCGTCACCAACCCTTCTTTGAGTCGATCAATCTTTCCATCTAAAGTTTTCTTCACTCTGAAGGCCAATTTGCATCCGCCTGCCTTTTTTCCTACTAGAAGCAACACGAGTTCACATGTCCTGTTCTTATCGAGAGCACCATTTTTCTCCAGTATTGCAGTCTTTTACTTTGGATCCTTCTTAGCTACCTGTCAACATTTTGGGTATAAAGACAGTGTCCAAAGATACAATGAATGTTCAATGTAAATGTGATATGATAGAGTATGAGACAAACTAGCCAATGTCATGTGAGAAACCAAAACCCGCATTGCTGTGAGAGGTTCTCCTTAAAGTCTTGGGAGTGGGAGAAGAGAGGAATCATATCACCCGTGTAACTGAATTTCTAGGTCGATGGTGTAGGTGTCTTAGGAGTCGGGGTAGATCAAAACAAGAGACTTGTTGGCACGACATAAATTGTTCTCTCATTCTGCCTTTTCTTCCTTGTATACACCCCAAACTTTCCTTGAGCTTGAGTCCAACCACCTTCAGGCTCATTTTTCTCATTTTCCAACTCTTCTTCAATCGATCATTCCCACACAACGGGACTTGGTATCGTTTTCACTTGTATCAATCTCTCACCATCACTACTCTCTCTCTTGTCTCATACCTCCAGCATCTCACGAGTAACCAAAATGTGAGTTCTCCTCCAAGGTGCAATATGATTCACATTCTCCAAAGGTCACATGCATACTCACAAACAGTCTCTTTTCTTTTAGGTTCCAAAAAACATACCCCTTCTGATTGGCCAAATAACCCACAAAAATACTCTTCACAACTCTGGGATCCAACTTCCTTATTGATGATCCATTATTCTTAACAAAACATATCCAACCAAATTTCTTTGATGAAAGGATCCCACCATTATTTCCTTTTAACAATTCACAACGAGATCATCACTTCAGCACTCTTGAGGGCATTCTACTGATCAATTGAGCGGCTGTCAAAACAACTTACTCCCACAAGTGCTTTGCGATATTCATCAAGATCTTCATACTTCTGGATATTTCTAGAAGTTGTCTATTCTTCCTATTTGCTACTCTATTTTGTGTCGATGTGTATGGACACGTGGTTTGATGTTTTATTCCTTTGGCTGACAAGTACTCCCCAATTGTCATGTTGGTATGCATTGTCTCATTATTAAACCTAAATACCTTCACTACCACACCATATTGAATCGTGGCGTGCTTACCAAATTGACAAACATTACACAAAAGTTTTTGTTTATTTATCTTTTCATATAAAGACAAATATAAACGACTCAATAGACTAAGCGGGGAGTGTCACATGTGTTTGTGATGTAGCAACAACACATCCTCCACACTCCTCCCAGATTCTCCCACTCTAATACTCTTTACCATGGATGTCAAGACTGAGTTTATCCCCTTTCTATCCAAGTATCAGAGTCCACTATGCTATGTGTCAGTCTCAAGTCTCTGGCTAGTCTCCTTCTCTTGAAAGATCACTTTAGGAATATTAAATAAAACAACACAATTTAGTTGAAGTATAATGATACTAATGAATAAAATGTTCGGTGGAAAGGAAGGAACATGCAAAATATTGGGCATAATCATAAAATTGGTACACCTCACTGTACGTTTACCAATCATAGGTTATGTTATACCATCAGCAACCTGAATGCTCTCTATAATTGTTAGGTGAGTACATAAAGTGAACTCACTAGCAGCACCTGTCACATGTCGAGATGCACCAGAATTTACTATTCATTTTTGTGATCTTTTAGTAAATATAGAAGCAAAATCATGTGTATCACGAGTATCTTTGTCTGAGTGAGCATAAGTAACAGTGTTATCCTTGAATGACGATAAGGTGATTGCTTTCTCAATCACATCACATATCAGTCTCTACTTCCTTTTCAATATTTCTAAGAGCTTGTGATCCTCATCGGTAAAGATTAACCTTGTTTCTCGCTCATTCTCCGCTACCTTTAGATTTGCCCGATGACCCCCTCTTCTACTCTTTTGACCCCCACGTTTATGATCACGACCTCTAGACTATTTATGTCCATCCATCTCTTTCTCTCCTTGGGTGATTTTGGACAAGCTTTGTTCAGATGTCCTACTTCTCCACAGTTATAGCATCTGTGGGTCTCCCCTGGGCACCTGTCATTCCCGAGCTCGAGGTAGCCAAAGCTGATCATGTACCTGGAAGTCCGCTCACTCAAAGTGTAGCCTCATGCGACTCTCCTCTTGTATCATTGAGGTGATGACCTCATCCAGTGAAAGAATCATTGGCTTAGGAGGACCTATATCCTCTGATTAAAGGTCTGGTTCACATGTGCCAAAAACTGCATAATTCACATGTGCAAAGATCTCCCTCTTCTTGCACCCGGTTCACCACAACTTGACATAGGTGAGAAGTGATAAAGATCTTGCCACAGCCGCTCTAGCTCTATAGAGTACTCCTGAATTGATATATCACCCTGTACCACTACCTCTATGTTACGTTGAATCCGAAATACTCTCATATAGCTTTCACTCCCAGCATAGGTCTTCTTTAGCTTTGTCCAGATGTCCTTGACCTTTTGAATGTTATCTACGGATAAGACAATGGACAAAACTATTGAGTTGATTAGCATTGTGTAAAGCAAGGCGTGTGTGGTCTTCCACTCAATCCCCTCAACACTGTCACTCTTTGGCTCGTCCCCCATCATATATCCCTTTAGTTTCTTCCCTATTAGAGCAGCCTCGATCCAACGTGACCAACTCGGATACGTGGCTAATCCATCGAGTTTCAAATCCACTGGAGAGATATCTAACTTCACCTGCGTCAGAGTACATGCTAAGGTGGTGGCTCTCGTTGAGACGCTAGCTCCATGTAATAGTCTGACCAAGACCTTCAAAACTTCAGGATCTATCTTATACAGAAGCTACAAGCCTTCACCTCCCTCACTATCTCGCTCTTGTGACATCCTCAATCATAAGATTGAGCTATCATTCTCTCATTCCATCTGAAGTCGTATGAGTTGAAGCCTCACTATTCCTACCTTTCGTGCAAACTGGCCCGCCAATGCCTTTAGGCTCGTTTGTTTCTCAGCTTCACTCCTTACTGTGTTGCGGGCTCAATCCTCCCTGTGTTGCGGGGCCCTAACTGCAAGCGACGATCACCCCCCAACTTCACTCTCTCAATCTTTGCCGTTTTGATCTTCTACCGTCCAATCTCAAAACAATACCTCTCCTCGTTGTCCCACAAGACAAAGCGAATTGCCTCTGCTTTCTTCTTTGTAAGCCACAATCCTGAACTCATAATTGGCTGCTTCATCCAGTTTTGCGAGGACGAAGAGTAAGCTTTGGGTTTGTGCACTTGATCCCGTCAGATGAATTCAGTTAGGTCTTTGATACCATAAAGAAGTAATTTCTCTTGAAAACTTACCCATTTCATTAATGGTTAGGCTTATATAGAGCCTTACATCATTTTCAAATAAATCCCTAGACATCTTTTATTTACAAAATAGGACTCTATATTAGATACAAATCTCAACATTTAAAGTTGTATGGTGGCTGATGGAGGGAGAGAGAGGGAGTGTTTGTGTGTTTGTGTGTAGACTCTATATTAGATACAAATCTCAACAGTTAAAGTTGTATGGTGGCTGATGGATTGAGAGATAGTGAGAGGGAGAGAGAGGGAGTGTTTGTGTGTTTGTGTGTGCGCCTGTGGATGCAATGTGTGTGGAGAGAAACTTTGAGGTCAAGTGTTAAGCCGTGAATTATATCATAAAGGTCTCTTATTTTATATATGTTGTTAGCTTCAGCGTAATTCTTAAATAAGTGATTCATTCAATCTTTAAAATAGGATAAACTAAATGATATGTTAGAATTATTCGATTTCATTTCCAGTTATTTACTATTTGGTGTATTTCTTATTTTATTATTTTTCATTTATCATTGAGGAGTTATTAGGTAGAGATTTATGTATTATTCTTTTCCTATTTTAGAATTTTTGTTTCTTATTTTTATACGACTTTCAATGGGAATAATATTATCCTGCTTTATTCTCCTAACCTACATGGTATCTGAGCAAGTGATTCCATCCTAGCTGGCCGGAAAACCCTTTCCTGCAGGCAGTCCCGTGAGATCTACCTGTCATGATAATTAGAAAAAAAATCAAGGAAAGAATTAAGGAGCGGTAATGGGAGACAATAAGAAGCTTATCCACTCCTATGTGCCTAATTTTGGAGACTACTCTCTCTTGGCAGGTTTAGGCCATGTCATGTTATGTGCTAGTAAAAGTGCCCGCTTTTGAATAATGATGATGTGGCTCCTCCCTTGATGATTTAACCACTTTTATTGACAAAGGTCCTTAGTTGACTTGATGTTAACCATTATTGATCAATAAGTTTTTTGTAGCTCACCGCATCGAGTTACATCAGTGCAATCGTACTGAACTATCCACTATTGCACCGATAACCTGATTAATTGTTAAACCAACCTTTCTGGTCACTTCCATACTTGATTTTACGATGTGTTGCGCTATACATGTCATGAGCAGTCCATGGGTATAATTAAGTGATTCTTACTTTACATTTTGCAAATATGTTTTATTCTTTTCGTGAGATCAAAGTTTTCATTAACCATCTGCTATTGATCTAATTGATTAATGATCAAATGAATTTAAAAATGCATAAGATTGTGTATACTGCTATGTTTTAATTGTGAGAAAGAGAATGAATGGGTTTGATCTTATGTTTGCAGGTTATATTTTGAAATATAAATGAGTGCAGAATGGGTGATATATATATATATA